>NC_056729.1:357827055-358097055 GCF_019279795.1 Protopterus annectens | reverse complement strand
ATAGTTTTCAGTGTTTTCACCCAAAGTTGCAAAGTATTAATTTTCCCAGAGCATGGCATGAATGTGGCATTTGCCATTTTTCAATCTGATGTCAGAATTTTTTATCATTTTTACCCCAAGCTGTAAAATGTATTGGTCACCAACATACCAGACTAGTGTATGAGCCTCTGCCTATAACATTAGTAAATGCAAATTGTTGCTGGAGTACCTCTACCACTGTTAAGTATGGAAAAGTGAATTTCTCTCCAGCCAACTTCTTTACTGAGAGAGGAAAAGTTAATGACCACGAGACAGCTGGCAGTCCATTAGGTCATTATATTTTCTTTGCCTGGTTATGGTAGAACTGTGGTGACTAATCATAGGCCCATAGTCATACAAGACAATAATCCTGCCTGAAATATTTCTTGCATTAGGCGATAAAGTATGTTGTTTGTGACATGCTCTAAAAAAGACATAAATGTATTTTTATCATAATGTATATTGCCATTGTATAGTTTTATGTGCTAGGCTTGAATATTTATTGTATCCATTGTTCATGACCCATGTGAATTGTATTGTGTGTCATGGATGCTTTCTTTTAACAAATGGTAATAATACAGCCAGTTCAGAGCATATGAATTTCTTTAATAGTTCATATGTGGAGCTCTGTTTTATAAATTGCATCTTTGTAACTCAAAGCAGTTTCTTCTTGCAAAGTGTTCTTGCAGTATGACTATGAAATCACCCTTTGGGTCAAAGCAACAGAAACTTCCACAATTCACGTGCTGTATCCTTGACAGTATGATGAAAACGTTAAGCAAACATATATTCATTTGTCAACATTTATAGAAGTGTAGTGAACTTGTCTTGAAACAGAGTCTTCAGCATTTCAAAATGTTAAGTATTTTGAACTCAGACTTACAACATACTGATTTTAATATATCTCAGGAATGTCATTGGTGTCATTCTTTTTAAATGTAAGCCAAAATGTTTTTGCTTTTATTCCATAAGGACAGCTTTGTATTTGATGAATAAAACCATGCTCCAAGAAAAAGATGAATATTTTTCTGTAGTTTTATTCATAAGACAAGCTCATGGGAATAGTACAAAAATGATGAAAACTTTAAAAATGTGTACAAAGTTTTCAGACTGTATTTAATATGGTAATCATAATGTTTATATGTTAGATTTTGCAGTTGTTTGGTCATGCAAACCATGTTAAACAATACCTTATACAGTACATGTGGCAGGTGCCATTTATCAGTATAAAGTCAACATCTTTATTTTCATTGATTTACTTATTTTTTATTCTGACATCTTTATTGGTGGAATTTTTATCCGCTGAACTCAAGGTCTGTCCTCCAGCTTGCCCTACACCTCAGCTAATCCATTTATCCTCACAGAATAACGGGTACCCTCTTCTCCCAGAGAAGGTATTTATTAGATGAACCTTCCAGTGTTTGGGTAATATTAACTTAAAAGATAAACAATATAGAAAGTATTAACTGGAAGTTAAACTCAGGAATTGCAGTCAGCAGCTGGTAACCACATTAAGATACAGGTGCTGGGATTGTTGTATCCTATTTATTCTGTGGTTTCAATACCTATGAAGGAAAGTGGGCTCTATTTAGAATGTGCATGCCTAAAGTACCTGTAGAAAATGTGAATTATGACAATCACCTGTTTCCAATGGATTTCAGAGTTGCACTGTCTAACACTCTGACCTTCCCTCTGCAATAGACAACATGTTTGGTATTTATCATTGTGCAAACATGTTACAGGTATCTACAATGTCTGAGAGTGAACGTAGCTTGGTGGCAATTCATAGAGGCTATTTATAATAATGCGAAATGTCTGTGAATTATTGTAAGCAAATTAACCATAATGAGATGTAAAGAAAAAATTGTATAAAGCAGCATATACTGATGATGCTTACAACTGTGGGTCATAGTCAAATCTTTGCACCATCCACAAATTTGTTTTAATAAATATAGCTGCAAACTATCTCTACTTCACAATCCGTGAACTTGCCATACTGTGAAAAAAAAAAATATGTGACACAGCCTGCATTAATTGTATATACATGCAGAGTCCAGCAAAGTGAAGAAAGCAATTTGTTATTACATCAGTCCTTTCATTAGCTCCTACACATAGTTGCCACATACGGTGGATAAGTATCTCCCAGTAAAGACAGCCAACAAAACATTCCTGCTACTTCAGTACTTACTATTTATGCACAATCACCACAAGGCACAAAAATACATTTTCCAAGTGATCACTAATCATTTTCACTGTAGCTGTAATGATTTCTCATTTACAAATGATAGTTTACAGTATTCCAGTAATATGTCCAGCGTATGAATAAAACATTTCTTGAAGTCAACTCAATAATCTTACCTCAGTGGTAAGTACCTCCCAGTAAAGCCAACAAAATATCCTTGCTACTTCAATACTTCTACCATGTATGCACAATCCCTAAATGACAGCATACGTTTAGGCATTTGTGTACTTAAGTTTAAAGGCTTTTCTTTGATGAAAGCAAAATCATTTTTTAACATTCATTATAACAATTATAACACGTAATTTTATTCACTCTGTATGCATCCACAGCTTTCTATATTACAAGAACTGTTTCTCTTAAAAACTTACATCTTGTGTGATCACTTTATACATCCTCTGTATTTTTCACAAGACTTCTAATTCCCAATCTTTGGCTTTGTTCTTTTCCTCAGATCCATAGATTCATAGATTCAAAGATTGTTGCTAGGCAAATGACCTGGGGGGCCTTTCTAAGCCTAGACAACTTTTTCTGAAAGAATAAAGATGTCCTGTATCCAAACAGGACATTGAGAGCCAGGTATTTGTAAGCTACCTCTTCCATAAGGGACATGGGTGCCATGCCTGGTGTAAATTTTTTATTCCCCATCCACTGGTCTAGTTTGCACTTAAAGTGGATAACAGATGAACTCAGCTTCAGATAGATGGGAACCCGGTTCCATAAGAGGGTCAGTCTTTGGGACACAAATCTGTCTCTCCAGCATGACCCAGTAAAAAGTTATTTTTTCTTAGAGTCACAATAGTTATTCCTTATTCTGATTTGTGCGTTTCTCTTGTTTTTGAAAGTTGAAAGCAATAAATAACTTCAAAGCTTTTCCCCAGTATCCTGCAGAACTATGGCACGCTGTGCCTTTTTATTCTCCTCAGTTATTGCACTTGCATTGAGCAATATATTTAATTTCTACATATATCGCTTCCAGCTTTCTCCAAATTGTACTGCAATGAGAGAATTCCTACTGGTTGCACTGAGCATTCCTTCAAAAAAATTAAATAAATAAAATAAAATAAAATACTTTCAGGCCTTCTCATAAGTTAGAAGAGTAACTGCAGACTTTATCTTTGACAAATTAATGGATCGAGAAATTCAGATTATATTTATGTAAGATTCGTCATGTAACTCAAAAAATGATTAAACTTTCCTTTCTGACATCATGCAATATTTATAATGTTTATCAAGATGCCAATAAAAGCCTAAGACACTGTGAATATGTTATTAGCCACCATGTGGTCTTTACCATGATTTCTACCTAAGAAGGAGAGACCTCAGAGCACGATTCTATTAGATTTATTTTCAATTTCTTAAAGAGATACTGCCATACACTGTAGTGTTGTCCCAATTATACAAGTGCCAGCCTGACATTGTTTACATGAAACGTCTAGCGAGAAGTTAAATACATAATGAATGAACATGGATTTTGACACTGAGAGGGTATTAAACAGCTACATTGCTCCACTACATCCAGAAAATATCCAACAAAATCATGAAGGATTCCCATTGATTAGTTTTATCTGTTTTTTAGATAAATATTTCTGCTCATTACTGGTATTAATTCAAAGTGATTGACAAACACTCCATAATGTGTGCAACTGCTGGAAACATAAGGCCATGTTTCAGCATTCCCAGAATACCAGAAATACCAGACAGTGTAGGATTATTTATAATTGAGGAATGTAACAATACATAGGGAAGTGTGGAATAATCCATACTAATCTGCTCCCTGCAAGCAGGAGCGACCTTAGGCCAACTGGTGCACTAGGCAAAAGGGCTCCAGGGTGCCATTCACCACACCACCCGGTGCCCCCATCCTGGTCTAACCAAACAAATACTGGAAAAGCACCCATGCTAGAGCGGCGCCCTGGGCAACCGCCTAGATGGCTTATGCCTAAGGCTGGCTATGCTTGCAAGTCATCATTAAAAAGACAAGCAAAATGAAAAATAGAAACATTAAAGAAAAAAGGAAAAGTGACTGAAGAAAGAGTAGTTAGAGTTTTATTTAGCTGGATTATATCACAACCAACTGCTAGATTGTTAATTACCTGCCAAGATATTACTGAACTGAAATCTAAAGATCTGCTCTGAATTTGCTTCATTCTGATTTCACAAGGAATATTTGTGTCATCATGTAAACATTTATCTTTACAGCAGAGATAATCTGCTTGCTTTTGACATTAAGAGATATAGCAAAGGAGAAATGTTGTTCCAGTGGATTGTGGATACTTGAAAAAGAACAAATATAAATGGCTCCATATCCAAAAACTGCTGAACTAGGTAATAAAAGAATCAGGACAACAGGTGTTGATCAAATGTTGGAAGGAAACAAGAACTGAATTCTTTCAAGAAAGACAAATCAGTGGTTAAGGAAATTGATGGCTATAACTGAAGAAATTACCAGTAAACCAAGGGGAGTGTTCAACATAGCATTTTGCATCCCAGAATGCAACATTCCAAATACACCTGCAATAAAGAAAAGAGAGAGGTGAAGCCAAGTGCACCAGGTCATACTTGTCAAACAGAAGTGGGGATGTTTGTTAGCATCAGAAGATGGCTGGTATTAAAAAGTGTTAATGTTCGTTGATTTTCTAGGAATACCTGAGTATTACAAATGTGGAATGTAATAATGTATAAGGTAAAAATAGACAATGTCCCTTTAAGGTTGCGTTCTTTCTTTGCCTCTGCTAGTATAGTCAGTTTCACAATACGTACAGTTGAGCACTAATATTAGTACATTACAGTCTGCCCTTGGAAGTAGCAGAAACTGAGCTTTTTTCCTAACAATGCAAGCTGACTTGTATGTTGCTGTTGGATAGAATACAGCAGCTTAATTTTTGTTTATCTTTCTGGAATCTTCAATTTCTGGGACTTAACAATCTTGGGATATTACATTGCATATATACAAATGTATGTATTTTTTAAGAACTCTATTTAGATTTTTTATGGGAGTGTTGTTTTACAGGCACTGTATATTTTCCAACCTTCTTGCAATGGAAAGTTGGAAAAAACATGGAAAAAATAACAAAATATATCAGGAACAGTTCAAAATACTGTTCTGGTAACTTAATATTTTTTATGGGCCAAACATCCATATGATTCATTCCAGACATGTTTCTGAGCTGTAGTTTGTAAAAGAAGGGATTAAAGCTCTATGTACTTTTTCAGTTCTCAGGTAAAGTGCTTCAGGTAAATTCAGAGCTTTCAGTAACCATGTCATTAAAAAATAGTTATATTCCCAGCTTTGTATTTTTCAGGTAGGCCATAACTTTTAGTGTTATCTTTTTCTTACCCTATTCTTCATATCTTTTTTCTTTAGAAGCCAACTCTTTTATTTTAACAGAAATTCAGTCTGAGTGTCTTTTTATTCTCCCATCAATGTCATTTAAGCATCTTCCATGTTATTTATTGGAGCACTATGCTGTTTAACAAGGTTTTCTATTAGATCAGTTTGGTTCTTGAACTTCTCTTTGATAGCGTCCATTTCTAAATCTAGTTTGTTTATTTTCGTAGAAATTCCCTTAACACTTGACAATAATGTTTATATGTCTTTTTTTAACTGCTGATTTTTATAAGCTGAATTTGCAGTGACTCATATTGACATTACTTCCTGACAGGCATTTAAACTGAACTTCTGACAGAAAATTGGAAGTATTTAAAGATTTCCTTGGCACTTTATATTCGCTTCTTTCCTGTGTGTTACTTTTGAATAAGAATTTCTTCAAATAATCTTATTTGAGTTAATAAATCTGTCAGACTAGATCTTGAAGTTATAAAGATCTTGACAAGTGCAGCTGTCACTCAAACATTTTGACCAGGCCCCCGAGGAAATTGTTCTGTTAATAACAATAACACATACAGAAGCAGTTGCCTAAAACATATACAATGTATTTAATGTATATAGATTATTAATGCAAGTGCTAGTTCTCAGGGAAAGGAATATGTGCTTTCTTAACACAGCACTTAATGCACTTAGACGATTTACGTCCACTCTGTAGGCCCTAAATAAGTTTGCAATTTGTATATCTTTGTTAGCTTTCCACTGTTCCTTTGGGGCTTTGGGGTCCAAGTTATGGCTGAAAAGAGTAAACTAACTGACAAACCTAACGGGCTGTCAAATAGCAATAAATGAATGAATGAATGAATCAATAAAATTCTTCAGTAAAAAACATACCTGTTGTTGTCATATCAGGCAATTCTCCACAGTTTATGAACAAAGACCCAGATGGTTTAAACAAAATTTGGTGTTTCAACATATAATCCATGAAGGAACAAACAGGCAGCTAAAACATTTCACATAGTGAAGTCTAAACCAGATTAAATCTTTCACTAGCTCAAGGATTTATGAAAGAAAACTTAAAGAAAGAAAGTGAGTAAGTAAGAGCGTTATCTGCCCACTTCAGCAGCTGCTACTGCTGAAAGAGAACCATAGTAGGATCAAAGAAAGTATAAAAGGCAGTATGCTTTCTTATTATGTAGCCACCATGGTGCTATTTAATTTGCAGGCAGAAGACTCAGGCAGACTTAACAATCGTAGGGAAGTCAAAACCAAAAGCAATAATAATTTAAAGAACAAATGAACCGAGATTATTTGTAGACCATGGACAGGAAGGGACAGCATATACTAGAAACAGAATGCATCTATTCAACAGGAGTATGTCTAAGAAGCAGGAAGACATGGTGCACTCAAATACAGCACTAAATGACTTGTTAAAAGAAGGAGTACATTTTGTGAAAGTCTCAAGATATGGAAAAACTCTCAGTCAGCCAATCAGTACATGAACAATTCATACAATTCGAGTAGAGTACATATCAGCTGAAAAGTTGCAGATGGGTGTTAGATTTGTTTGTATAGTAAGACAATGACATGCTACAATATATCTAAACCTGAGTATGCATATATTTAATACTCAGTATTGCACAACTACATCATACATGTATCATATTTATTTTTTATAAGAAAAGGGAATGTAGTACATAGGAACACAGGAACATCAGAATAATACAAAGAAAGTGTAAGTATGTCTAGCTAGCTCAGTCAGAACAGGGTGAGTTTCTTAATCTCAGGGTTGTAGGTTCACGTACAATGTTAGGAGAGCCTTTTTAATCTGGCAGTCAGTGCAGAGGACTAAAGGTCTGACTTGTTAATGAGCTGCTACTTCTGCCAAAGGTAAAGGGTTTGAATCTTTCCATCTTCATCTGCCTACTGTGCAAACCTTGACCAGGTAACCTAAACAGATAGTGACATGGAGTAACAGGGAATTTGGGTTGGTCTCCTTAATGGTCTTCTGGGCTGTATGCCTAGTAACTACCTATGAATCTACAGGATCATAGAATGTCAAGCCATATACACCTTTCAACAGAGATACTTACACCACTGACAAGGACCTAATAGTGTCCCTCTCCCAAATAAAGCAGGCCCATATATGATAATACTGCTGTAAATTTGTGTCTAGCATCTCTGTAAGAGATTGGTATTAAATCTATCGGATGGACACCATGTGGCATCACCTTCAGTTGACAGCCCCTATGAAGATCTCATGCAGGCTGGTAATACATCCACAGTACAAGTGTCATTTGTTAGCATCATAAGTGTTACAAGCACCTTTTGTCTAGTTTGTGATCAGTATTTGACTCTAGCTCACATCAAGATACAGACACTTTGAAAACTGTGAGATATCTTTTTCTGAATATATGATTGAATTCAAGTTCTCTTTGATCTGGAAACACTCATCATAAACTGTTGAAATCAGAACATATCTACATCTGTGCTTGTCCTGTTGTCATTTCCATAATATGATTCGAACAATATCTAAACAATCCAAAATGATCATTGTCATTACATTTCCATCTGTAGATGGAGGGTTAGTACTATTCACTGAAAATACATTCCAGAGAAACAGTTTGATCAACCATGATTCTTTGAAAGCTGCCTAATCAATTTAAAAAAAAAAAGAAAATGTACAGGTATACAGTGCAATACATTTAAATAAATGTTTTTGCTGGATGCAATCACCGTGCACCCCACCTTTCCCACTGTTACTTCAGTTCTAAGATCACACAGCTTCAGAGAAAGCAAAAATCTTTCATAGCAAAACAACGTTTCACTGTTAAACTGAAAGTGAAGAATTTCAAATGAATACTTAGGAACTTAGGGATAATACAAGGCAAGTGATCACAGGGTCTATAAGATGTCTAGCCATATACACCTTTAAGTAGACAGACTTAAAAGTTCTTGCCACCCTTGTCAAGCACTTAATACTGCTGACCTCCCACATTCAGCAGGACCTTATATAATAACCCTGGTGTAAATTTATGTGTCCATCCATTCATCAACACTAGCTTTAAGGTAACCAAAATAACACAATCACAACTGCAGCAAGGAGGATGCAGTTAGAACCAAATCTAAAGAATAGCCATTTCCCACAGCAGGTGACAGCTGTGGGTGTACGACTCCCACCGGCGGTGGGAATGAATGAGCTGGTAGGCTGTCACCCATGGGGGAAATGCGAAGGTCACTAGGGTGGCTTGGGGTAGAAGCTTGATCATTACTATGAGGGGTGGTGAATCAAAAATAAAATAAAAAATAAAACATAACTGCAAAATTGTTGTTACAGTAATCAGTATATCTTCCTTAATTAGAAGACTAATTTGCTGATCTTTTGTGAACACAGCCACAGTACTCAAGCATTGCATGAAACATGGGACAAGAAAGCCCACCAAGTATTCATTTAAGGTTCACTGAAGAGGGCATGCTTCAAAGACAAGCCATTGGAACAAACCCAAGCCCCCTTCAAAACCTAACCCAATCCCCTTTCAAAAGCCAACTTCAGTAAACTAATAAACAACGACAAATCCCAAAAGATAAATCCTTGCATAGGCAACACCTCTGTAAGTCTTTGCCAGATTATCATGTATTTGACCTCAGATTATTCTCAGGTAAACAAAACAGGTGTGTCACCCTTATTCTAGCCATGCCGAAATAAGAAGAGGAGGTAACGAAATGGCGAGCATCAGAGGAAGACAAACATAAAAGTGGATGTTCCAACATCTTTTGCTAGTTCTGCAGTCATAGCCTATATTGTTTGGACTCATTACATGCCATTGTCAGTAGTTCAGGCTATAAAAGTGTGACCATTAGCTTCCAAAGAGCTGGACCTTGTACCAGTTCTGTTTCAAGTCATGGTACAGAAAACAAAAGATCCAGCTCCCCAGTATTATATTAATTACAAGTAGCAGAATCTCAGTTAAGATTAAGTCAAGAGCAGTCAGAAGGTCAAAGTATCAGTCAGGTTATGGGCTAGTCTTGTCAAGATACTAGCATGTCTTAATCGTAGTTCCCTTCTTATGTAAATTCCCAGGTCAAACTATATTAGCCGTATAGCAAGTTAAAGGGCAATTACTGCTCACAGAAATGTTTGCAACCTCTGAACTGCTCAATATTATTTTACACAGTTTCATAAGACACAGCAGGGAACCTAACCAAATATACCCCATAAGTTCCTGCATCAGAATGACTTAATCTTTTTAATTTTTTCTAACAGAAAACATTATTTCATGCACATTACTGGACAAAGACTTTTACCATGTTTTTTTTTTTTTTTTTTTAAGTTGCATATTTTAGAATCCAGCAATCAAATTACCATTGAAGTCAGTATATTGTCATGGCTTGTTTTTATGCACTCAAATACATTCACACACACACACACACACACACACACACACACACACACACACACACACACACACACACACACACACAATAAAAGGAGCACTCCAAAAACAAGAAAAACATGTTATTATAGTGATACTCATCAGTAAGAACCTCAGTAACATAAAAGTAAATGAATCTCACACCACCACATATTGGCAATTACCAAGGAACTGCAGTTGCAAGCATCTAGCAGTTATAAAAGCTGTAACACACCTCCGATGACACAAAAATGTCAGTCACAAGAAAAGTGCTCTACTTATCACCCAACAGCTTTTAAAGCTGCTACATACCATGTACTACTGTACAACTTTTAATTGGTAGCATCATATAGAGCAAACAAACACTGCCCATGAATTACAAAACATTAAGAACAGGTCTCCGATCATAACCAGTTGTTATTTCATCTTGAAACAGACACCAAGAAATCCACCTCTTAAGATAGAGGTACTTAACTTGTAAACACCGTGTGTCTGTGTGTGTGTGTGTGTGTGTGTGTGTGTGTGTGTGTGTGTGTGTGTGTGTGTGTGTGTGTGTATGTGTGTGTGTGTGTCTGCTTGCGTATGTGCATGCGTGCGTGCATATGCCTGGTGTCAATATACTGAATGGTGAGTTAAGGAATAAACATTGTGATGAGTACCTGTTTTATGTAGAGTGATTGTTTTTGGGAGGTTAGCTTTTAGTTTCAGAGTATGCAGTGTGCATAATTTTATTTATTTATTTACTTATTTATTTTGTTATACAAGTAAATTGGGTTAAGTTACGGTTGCGTGGTGTGTGTTTAATTATTTTTAGTTTAATCTGTAGTTGTTTTTTTGCTATTGATGTGTTTTAAGCACTTTTGTATGTCCTTGTGATACGTATGCTATATGTGCTATATACTTTGTTTTGGGTTACAGTGTTTGCCCAACATTTGGAAAAACATAAAAAAGACACATTTAAACCTGTTGATTTTTGTTCCCCATTCTGCAGCTCTTCATAGGTAAGGACTTGGCAATCAGCCTGCAGACTATTACAAGCCTAACCAACAACTAGAAGTCAGAATGAAAACCTGTACTTTGTATATGTGAAGTGAAGACCTTAACCACTATACCATCCTCTGTCCCTCTCTTTTGTCATAGTAAATTGGCACTAGTGTGGTTTCTGTTTGCGTGTTTGCAGCAATGTGTTTAAGATTTTCGTTTTTATGTTAAGTATCTACTTATTTCATTGTTTCTCAGGGTAATGTACTGATTCTGACCATATGGACCTATTTTACCCACATTCCAGAAGAAAACGTAGAGAACAGGAATAGGCGTAAAGATCAAATATAAAATGTGTAGGTAAAAGTATAATGCACAGATATAAAACATGATCATTTTGCACAATTATATACACCAGTGATATTGTGATACAATACTGAATGGTGTTAAAAGGCAGTCAATCAAAACTGAAGGTAATTTCTCTGTGGCCGTAAGATCACTGAGTTAGTTTGGGTGTTCTGGATTTCTTTTTTCTTCATAACTTTGCCACCATACATACATACCTACGTACACAGATACATACAAATATTTCAAGCAGAGCCATTAATGCCTTTCTAACCTGCCAATATACCAAACCGATTGTTCCCATAATAAGTGACCAGGCTCTTCTTAAAAATGTCTAAGCTAGTACTTGATTTAGTGTAGTTTGGTAGTCTGTTCCATGCATCAGCTACTCTTTCAGACAACAAATAGGTACACTTATAATTCCTGTAGAATCTTCTTCATAGGTTGTCTGAGGACTCTCTAGTATTTTTTGATAACCCCAAACATTCCCGGAGGTAGTTGTCTCTAAATGCCCTATATGCCTGAATAATGTCTCCTCTTAAAAATCTATAAGAGACATTGTACAAGTTCAGATATTTTAGTCTTTCATTATAACTTACATTTTCACATCCATGGATGCTCTTGGTATATTTCCGCTGTATTCTTTCCAGTTTACTCATGCTTGTTTTCTTATAATGTTTCCATGTTGTTATTCTATACTAAAGTTTGGGTCTAATGTATTTAACAAACAATGACTTAATCATTTCTGATTTTGTAGACTTTATAAATCCTTTTATACAACCTACAGTTCTATAACTATCATTAACTAAATGGCTGATATGATTAGAAAAACTCAAAGCTTGATCTACTCATATACCCAGGCCCTTAAATAAATCTACAGTTTCAACCACTGTGTACTGTATTAAATATTTACCTGTCAATTTATGTCTCCCAAATCTCATATACTTATTTTTTTATGTATTTATCAGCATATTATTCTCCTGTGCCCAAATGGTCAATTTAGTAATGTGTTTTTGCAGACATGCCCTACCTGTAACATATGTAATCAGTATACACAATTTCATGTCATCTGCATGCAGACTGTAGAACACCTCAGATGAAAACGATGTGTCTGAAAGATACAATCTAAACAAAGACCTGTGTGACACCCTGACTGTAACCAAGAATTGTACCTGTCCAATTGCTGTATGATACTTGTCATGTCTTATTTGTAAGCCATGCAGCTATCCATCTTATCAAGAGTAAATCAATACATAGTTGTTCTAATTTATTGATCAGTGTTTTGTGTACAACCCTGTCAAATGCTGAAGTTAATTTTTCATTCATAGCTGTTATTACATTGTGGTTGCTCAGTGGATGGGATCAAACTAGCTGTTATTATATTGTAATAGAACATCATGTTACAGGTGGTAATAGATCTATTTTCAACATGTGCATGCTGATATATGATTTAAAGTTCCAACCTTTCCAGTTTTGTCAAAAACTTAGCCAATATTACCTACTCCATTATTTGTCCACAACATGAAAGTAGACTTATTGGTCTATATAACTCTAGGTTTTTCTACTCCCCTTTCCCTTAACGACAGGTTTAATAAGCACATCTCCTCCCAGTGCTTTGTTTTGATTCAGTTTGCATATTTTTCAATATAATACATCTTGATTCCAGTATCTGAGGTTACCTGGCTATCACTAGACCAACTTTGTAAATATATCTATAATCTGTTGTGTCTGAGAATACATTTTAGAATCTACACACAGTTTATCAAGTTATGTCTTTACTCCTTCCATATATTATGTATTTATAAAAAAGTTTCCTGTTACGCTAAATATTTTTATATAAATTTTCTTCAAATTTTTCGAGATCTTGTCTCACACTATGCTTAATTTGTTTGTCAAGCTTGTTTATTTCAAATTTTCAAGGCTGTAGTTCAACCTCTTTTCCATTTCTTATATTTTTTGTCTCTCACCTTAATTAGGTATCTTGTGCTTATAGAAATATATTCCCCGATGTTGTATTCCTAGATCCTGATGTTAAATATTTTTTTTATATTTTGTGGTCTAACAATTTCTGTTTCAAGACTTTCCACATTCCTTCTGCAGTTTTTTTCCACAGAACGCATCACTCCACTTAGTTTTACACAGTGACTGTTTTGTTTGCATATAATCTGTAATTAATCTTATGTGCACTGGTTTATATTTCAGTTTGGCAGAATTATCTAGCAACAACAACCTTTATAACCCCATGATTACAGCACGTCTATGGTGGCAAAACCTGACATGAAGTAACAGTAATTTTTTTTGGAACACAACCAGTTTTGTTTCATTTGATTGAAACTTTGGCCAGTTTGTTTCATCACATTTTGCACATTTTGCTCAACAAAACATGGGGGAAATGTATGTGGTCTGGGAAGCAGCGTGTATTTTATTTTGAATTTTTATTTAGTTCTGCCTTTTTGTCTATTTCATTGTAGTTGTTTAGATGGGCTGGGATATTTTGAGGTTGAGTGTACATCTATGGTTTGTGTGTGCAGTGTATGAATTTTAATTTTAAGTGCTAGAATCTAGTAACACTTGACTAACTCACCAGTTTATCTACACATCTTCAAAACATACCCTTTTTTATTCCCTCTCCCTCATTGTTTATCTTACTGGTCACATTCAAGTCATAGAGTGACCACTTGGAAAGCTACTACTACCCACACAGTTTAAAAGTCAAAGGAGGAATCAGAAGTAGGTTGCCAGGTTTTTCTTCTCTATTGCACATATACGCACACACATTCAAAGAAAATTCAGAGTTCCTGAGCCACCTACCTCATGTCTTTATTCATCTTTTATTGACTAGCTTGGTCACACTATGTTAGTACCCTCTTTGCAGAGGACACCTGAGGTGGTACTTGCATAACTTGTGTTTATTTAACCAAGACACTGAGGAACTTCCCCTACTCTTTTTGTTTTGGTTATAGCAGCAGCAAGCTGGAGGGCGGCTGCAGCATGGAATGAAAAGCTGAAGAAGACATGGATACTGTGCTAGAATCTGGTATGGTTATACAGAGAGAAACGAATGATGTTGAAATTACTTCTGCTGATGAAGGAGGTTTATCTGATGATAAATTTAAGAATCTATTCACAGACGCAGAACCAAATGAGGGTGAAACTGCATCCTGGGGCCAAATAATGAGAAAAATTGAATAACAGGAAGGAGTTTTGCAAGATATAATGTAGATGTGTACAACGGTTTTCCTTCAAATCGCATGTTCTATTTGGTAACTGAATGCTCAGAAGCACAAGTGAGAGGAACTTGAGGTTTCTCCAGTGGAGGCTCTCACTTATGTGAATGTTCTGAAAAATGGAATAAAGGGGGCACTTAATATGGCTGTTAAAATGGCCAAGGTAAGGGGATATAAAATACTTAAAAAATGAGACTCCTATAAACAGACAAGAGCTAAGGGATACACTGGTTATACCATTAGGTATACATTTAAATGATATTCAAGCTTTTATTCATATTGAGAAAGACATTAATTGTGACTTAACTTTCGAGACTTTTCCAGTTGCTGAAGATTTTCTTAAAAAAATTGAGTTAAAACAATTGTGTTCCCTGTGGGTGGAATATGAGTTTTCTGGTATAAACATTTCATGAAAATTATGTACTGTTTTGGACTGCTGAAACTTATTATTTGATATAAAAAATATTTTACTTTGCATTGTCAAACTACGCATGATGTTAAAAAGGTTTGATGAAAAGAATATTTGTAATGGAAGATGGGGGAGTTTTGGCTATACTAAAAAAATGAGGGAGGTACATTACATCATATTCTCAGTGTTACACACATTCATGGATATAAGCCATATGTGATGTACAGAGGGCAACTAAAGACCTGTTTCTTTTGTGGCTCACAAAATCTTGTTAATGAATGTGATAAAAGAAGGTGATTTTAATGTGGGGAGCTCAGTCATACTATTAATAATTGTGAGGTTTATGGCCATTCTGTTTGCATACAGGGTTAGAGCCTTGGCTATTATTCAGTTGACCCAGATTGAATTAGCGATTCAGGCAAATTACAGAATAGCAGGGAGGGAATGGATCTTTCCATCCCTGGATAGGGTGGGTGGTCCCAGGGGTGTCTGGAGCAATGCTCCCTTTAGTGGAAGTGTGGACTAAAGAAGATTAGGGTTGTGATATGGCTGAGCTGACACGTAGGTATGACAGAACATTGCATACCCCCATTGCACACCCACCCTTGATTGTCACCATGGAATCTACAAGGGAGAGAGGGAGGGAGGGAGCATGAAATACTGTAGGTCAAAAGTAAAAAAAAACAGCTTGATGTAGGACAGTATTCCTCCCCCCCCCCCAGGACATCCTTATGCTTCTTGTTGACCCTGGCTTGAAATTCAGGCATTGGACGAAGGACGGTTGAGTACCGATAGACCCACGAAAGGACATGAGGCACTTGGATAGCTGTCACAGTGACAGAAAAGGAGGAATGAAATTTCAAAAAAATGTGAGATTTATTGTAGGAAATATCAAGCTTTGGGTTATTCTTAGTTTGTTTATCCCCAAATAATTAAAACTGAGAAACAGGAAGAAATGAATGAAACAAATATGAAAGGTTATAATGTAGTTATAACGAATTCAAAGAATGAAATACACAAGCAGCATGAATTAAATCTGGATAGTGAAGTTGTACAAAAAGCGATTTATATTCTGATGACAATGACAGTAGAAAAGACTTAGCTATTAGTTTTAGTCTGGAAGCTGACATTAGTGATGACAATTTAATAAGATGGTAGTTTAAATGTGAGCAGTATTTAAAATAAAAAAGACATTTTTTCTGAGTAGGAATTTTATAGAAATAGTGTTGCAGATTTGATATGTTTGTTAGACATTAGGAAATTCACTGAGATACAATGACAACAAGTCGAATATCGCTGGGGAAATAAGGTCTCGTTTGTCAGTGACATGTGCTGGGGCACTGCATTGCTATATAACTCAACATTTCAATTATCATACTATTATGGTGAAGCCACAGGACTTGTTATTTGTGATTTTAAACTGTAGAAAGGCATGTTTTGAAGCAGTAGAAAGTGAATATAATGATGTAAGGAAAGCTTATGAGGAATCTTTACATCTATCAGATTCCACTCAATTTCAGAAATTTGAAGGAAAGCCATGGGGATATTTATAATGGTACTGTGATGTATACACTTCTTTGTATGCCATGGTACCCTTTTGGTATTCACCCTAACATGGTGCTACATGGTGCTGTAGCATGAAGACATGCAGCACCATATAAGGCTGGCCACATGGCCATACTGAATGCTAAAGAGGCAGACTGGGGAGAGGCATATCCTAATTAGCCATGTGGTCTCTCCTCAGAAAGTACAGTTGTGTACACTTACCATAAATGTAGATGTTTGAGTGTATTCACTGTTGCAGTCATCACATTTGGGTTATCTACTTGCAGTAGCCCTCAGTCGGCCTGACTATCAAAGTTTTGGGTCCTGCATCAGTTGCTTTCTCATCTTCCATGACGTCAGGTAGTCAGGGGTATAAAGCATGCAGCTGATGCCATTACATCAGTTTTTCTTGCCCCAGATGTCAGGTGCCCCCCTAGTGGGAAGCAATTAAATATATATACAAGGTTACACCTCCCACAAAAAAGCAAATACACCAAAATCTTTAAGCATAGTAAAAAGGAATAGAGGTATAGCCAAAAGAAGTCGGGGGCTGGAGGGAGGGTAACCAGGGCTGCAACAGTGAATACTCTCGAACATCTACATTTATGGTAACTGTACACAACTGTACTATGTTCTTCATGTTTCACTGTTGCAGTCATCACATTTGGGTAGATTCCCAAAGCCAAGGATGGGAGGAGGAAATTAGATAGCATTAGGACCAGCAAGACTGCAGTGACAAAGCCAGCTCTGGATTTAGAGAACATTGGCAAATGGTAATGCTTGGTGAAAGTATGTACAGAACTCCAGGTAGCAGCTTCTAGGATGTCCCTGGTAGGGACACCTCAGAGAAAGGCTGTAGAGGTAGATGCAGCCCTGGTTGAACGTGGCCTTATCCCTTGTGGGATAGGTTTTCCATGGTGCTTATAGCAGAAATAAATGCAATGGCCTATCCATTTAGAAATGTTTTGCTTTGAAATTGCCTTCCCCTCTGCCCCTGCAGCAAATGCCACCAGCAGCTGTTCAGATTTCCCGAGAGGTTTAGTTCTGTCCAAGTAAAATCTAAGTTGTCTGTGCACATCTAAGGAGCACAGTATACGTTCCCCTTTGTTCTGTGGATTAGAAAAGAAGGTTGGTAATTGAATGGACTTATTAAGAGCCACACTAGATACTACCTTGGGCATGAAGGAGGGCTTGGTCCTGAGGGACACCCTGTCCACATGAAAGATGATGAAAGGTTCCACTGCCAAAAGGCAGTCTTGCTGAAGTGATGAATAAAAGGAAGACTGTTTTCCAAGAAAGGAATTTTAACTCTGCATTTCCAGCTGGCTCAAAAGGAGGTAGAGTGAGTTTTTCCAATACAAAGTTAAGGTCCCAGGCTGGAGATGGGGCTCTCCTGGGTGGTCTTAAGTTTTTGGCCCCTCTGAGGAACTGCTTGAGCAGTGGATGAGAGAAGAGGGGTGGTTTTGTGTTGTAATGAGTTGAAATGGCTGAGGCATGAACTTTGATGGAGGAAAAGGAAAGGCCCTTGTGAAGCATCTCAGTTAAGTATTGACGAATCTGAGGTAAATTGGGCACTGCTGTGCCCATCCCCTGAGTTTGGTTCCAGGAACAGAAACTTTTCCATTTTTCAGCATATGATTTTCTAGTACTAGGCCTCCTTGCCTCCAGGATGATATCCAACACTTGCTTACTGAGGGATGGTAACGGAGAGATCAGGTAATTAGCCAGGTTGTCAGGTTCAGAGTTTGAAGCTGAGGGTGCAGAATCTGGCACTTCTGCTGGGACAGCAGGGTAGGGGTCTGAGGCAGGTGCCATGGTGCCAGCAGTGACACACTGCGCAAGAGGGGGTACCATTGTTGGCATGGCCAGTCTGGTGCAATCAGTATCGTCCTTGGTTTGTCCTGTTTGATCTTTAGTAGTACCTTGGAGAGGAGAGGCAGAGGAGGAAAGACATAAACTGATAGATTTTTCCAGGTGAAGGACAGGACATCCACTTTCCAAGCTTGTTTGTGGGGAGTCTTTGTGCAGAATTTGTCCAATTAGTAGTTCTGGGGGGAGGCAAACAAGTCCATCTCTGGGCTTCCTCATTTGTTCATCAACATGTTGAATGTCTTTGGTTCCAGTTTCCACTCGTGTGGGTCCATGAGATTTCTGCTTAGTTCGTCTGCCAGTGTATTTAGCTTTCCTGTCATGAATTGAGCCTGTAGGTGCACTTGGTAGCTCAAGGCTGTGTTCCACAGAGCCATGGCTAGTCTGCAGAGAGGGTATGAGTGGGTTCCCCCCTGCTTGTTTATGTACCACATAACAGTGATGTTGTCTGTCTTTACCATTAATTTTCCTGGAAGAATGTGGTCCTTGAAGGCTGTCAGAGCATTCTGTACAGCTAACATTTCTTTTTGATTGATATGTAGGTGCATTTGACTTGGGTTCCATTTGTCCTGAATGCACTTCCCTGCCAAGTGGGCCCCCCATGCATAGTCTGATGCGTCTGTTGTTAGGGTTTGGGTGGCAGGGGGTAGAGTGAATGGCAGCCCCTTGTTTTGGTGGCAGGCCTCTGCCCACCAAAGGAACTCTAACTGTAGCCAAAGTATGATAGGAATCATTGCTTCTAGATCCTGAGAATGTTGACACCATAGGCTTTTTAGATACCATTGTAGTTTCCTCATATGCAGTCTTACATATGGAATTAGGAGTATGCAGGAGGCCATGAATCCCAAGGCTTGTAGTATTTGTCTTGCAGATAGCAGGGTATTTGTGGCCATTAGTTTGAAGTAAGCTGTCAAATGAACTTGTTTCTCTGGCATAAGGAAAGCCATCTGGGAAGTTGTGTTCAAGCTTGCTCCCAGGAATACAATTTGTTGGCAGAGTACAAGATGTGATTTCTTTTGGTTTATGGTGTACCCCAGAGAAGTTAGCATCTTTTGTACAAATGCCAGATGATTCAATAGTATGTCTTGGCTTTCTGCCTGAATTAGACAATCTTCCAGGTATGGGTATATTTGAATATTTCTTTGCCTGCAAAATGCAATGAGTGGAGCTAGGCACTTTGTGAATACCCTGGGTGCAGTAGATAAGCCAAAGGGCAGTGCAGAGAACTGATAGTGCATGAAGCCTGCTTTAAAGCGTAGGTATCTTCTGCAATCTTCCCTGATGGGGGTGTGCAGGTAGGCTTCCTTTAAATACAGTGTTGCCACCCAGGCAGCCCTGCCTAGCATAGGAAGCAACTGGTGAAGAGTTAGCATCTTGAATGTTAGGATCACCAAAAAAGTGTTTAGGATAGTGAGATCCAGGATAGGACGCCAAGAGTTGTCTTTTCTGGGCACCAGGAAAATTCTTGAGTAGAAACCTTGTCCCCTTTCCTCTTCTGGGACAGTTTGAATAGCCCTTATACTTAAGAGAGAGAACTTGCTTTTGAGCCTCTGGCCACTGATTTGGGGGTAGATCTGGCCAACCGTTTGGGGTTGGTAAAGTGTGGAAGTGGAATCTGTATCCTTAAGAAACTATATTTAAAACCCATTTGTCCTGGGTAATGAGTTCCCAGTTTTTGCCTGCAGAGCAATATTTCCCCCTAAAGGAGCAGTCAGTTGAGAAGGACTTGGAAGTTTTAAAGTTTGTTTGTCCTACACTGAAGAAGGCAATCTTTGCCGAAACCGGTCTGAATATTTTTTTGAAATAAAGCACTTATTTATTCCAACATCCGTGTCTGCTTTTGCTGGCCAATTTTTGTTTTTGCTGATAAAGTTTTAAAGTTAAGTCATTGAGACAGTTTACCATAGGGGGACACCTACTACTCCCTGCTTTGGAAGTGGGAGCCCCCCACTGCGTAGTCCTGTGCATACCTTGCGACTGAAGCTTGGGTGTTCTGCTGGTTCTGGGTTTGGACTGAGAAGGCCTGGAAGAGGAAGGAAAGGACCAATTCTTAGAGGGTCAATGCCTACTGAATCTTGGAGGCTGTACTTGCAGGAAATCTTTAACAGTTTGCATAGATTTAGCTTTTTCCTCCATCTTTTTAAGTACTTCTTCTGCTTTGTTGCCAAACAGGCGGTCCTAGTTTAAGGGAGCAACCAGCAATTTAGCTTTAACATGATCTGGCAAAGATTGCTCTATAAGCCAAGCATGCCTTCTAAGTACAGACCCAGTGACAACAGCCCTGCAAGATGCCTCTAGTGAATCAAAACCACATTGCAAATTATGTTTTCCAACTTGTTCCGCAGAATGCATTAAATCCTGTAAATCCTTAATTTCAGCACAGTCAGGAATCAACATCATTTTCTGTTTAAGCAATCCAATAATATGCTGCTGATACTTTAACATATGAAACTGACAGTTAAAGGCCCTAATGGTCAAGGTTGCAGAAGTGTATACCTTCTTACCCCATCTATCCAGCGCCCTGGAATCTCTATCTCTATCGGAGGGGGTAGGATTTTTTGCAGTAGTATCTTTAATGCCTTTAGGTCCCTGTGAAATGGTCTCAGGATCCACAGTAGGATTTTTAAAGAGGAACTTGTGAGAGTCAGGAACCCTGTAATATCTATCTGGTTTTCTGGGAGCAAGAGGTAAGGAGTCAGGGGCCAAGCTAGATTCCAAAAAGGCATCATCAACAATGTCCAGTACAGGGGGGATAGCTAAAGGCCTGTGTTGGGGCAGAAGTAAGCCTCTTTTTAGAATCAGAGTAATCCTGGCTTTCCCAGCAAAAATGCTCCCTAAGAGTATGCAAGGTTTCACCAAAAGAGAAATCCTCTGGAGTGGAAGCAGAGGGAATAGAGTCCTCTGCATCAAAATCCTCATAGGTAGATAAGGGTAAATCCTGGTCATCAGAGGAAATAGAAATTTCAGAATCCTGGTCAGAAGTATCAGAAGCAAATTCAGTCCTAGGTCTCTTAGAGGGGGAAGGTTGGCTTCCCCTGATTAAAGTAATAAGGTCTTCAGCCATTCTTATCATTTGTTTTTTAGGCATATTGGCCTGACTATGTGGTCTGGGTGTCAGTTTTTTAGGCATGGATCAAGTTTTAGGCATTGAAGAAGAAGATGGCGTTGGTTTAATATGCAAGTCGGTAGGCCTGAATACACCCTCAGAAGCCGGTTTCTGCACAGCGGCTCCGGACCCATCCAAGGTAGAGACATCCACAGGTTTCACAGTTGAAGCATCTCGCGGCATACCGGACTCTGAATGAATCTCAGTAGGGGGCTGTGAAAGCGCTTCACTGAGTACAGACGAACTGGCGACTAGCTTAGGAGAAGCGTCGTCAGCAGCTTTGGACCTTGGCGGCCTATCTCTGTCTTTATCTTTGCGTTTTTTCAGAATGTCGGTAGTCGGGTGGCTTACTGAAGCCACATCTGGGTAAATGAACCATGTACCAAAATATTTAGAAGTGTAAATATACCGACAACGAATAGTTCTTTTTTTTAAATAAGGCACAAAACTGACAGTGAGGTACGTCGTGGTCAGGGCCTAGGCCAGAAATACAGTACGAATGAAAATCTTTATGAAGTATTTGCTTTCCACAAGAAATACAATTATTGACTTTTACTGACATCGGTTTAGAGCAAGAAAAAGTTTCCCCAATGGGGTACTTAGCTTTAGTTGAAGACTTTGGTTCTGAAAATCGAAAACGAAAATTTCAGGAGTCGGCCAACCAGCTCTTGCGAACTGCTTCTGCTTCGGGAACTGCACAACAAGAAAGACTAATGTAATGGTGTCGGCTGCATGCTTTATACCCCTGACTACCTGACATCATGGAAAATGAGACAGCAACTGATGCAGGATGTAAGACTTTAATAATCGGGCTGATTGAAGGCTGCTGCAAGCAGATAACCCAAATGTGATGACTGCAACAGTGAAACAAGAAGAACATCTGCTTCCAGGAAGGTATCTACATGCTGTGCAATTCAAGAAAAAGCTCACCTGTGTAGATCAGCATGGCCAGGCCCACCACATCATGGTAGTGAACAATCTTTCATGACCATGCTACAGGGAATGGGGTGGGGTGAGGGGAGCCACTAGATACGAGGAATAATTTTATTTATTAATTTATTTAGTGACATTTGATTACTGGGAAAGTCCGAATGGGTAGAAGCCCATTTAAAGCAGAGGCCTGGGGAGAAAAGTTCCAAATTATTGCAAACATTTTAAGAACAATAATTTTACAATCTTTAAAAATAAAAATAAAACATCAGTAGTTTAAATGATTATAATAAATTAGTGATAATACAAAAACATTGGTTAAAAATCGATACGAGTTATATGACAATCATTTACTATTTATAGAAATTTTAGACAGTTTGTAGAGAAATTAAAGGTAAGTTAGTCTAATACAAATAGGAACTGCAATAGGAAGTGAGGGAAAAACAGGCTTATGGTACATTTAGAGAGAAAGTCAAGAAAGATAATTTGATAGAAGTAAGGAAGCAAGTGAAGAAGGGAGAGTAAGGAGGTATAAGGAATTCAAACGTGCTTGTTCCTATTTAGGGATATAGTTTACCCTAGTTTTGAGCAAGAAAAGAGACAGATTTTAGCTATGAGGTCTTTCAAAGTTGTTTTGAAAGATGGGAGGGAGGGTATTGACCTGATGGATACAGGTAAGGCATTAATAATAATGCATCCGTAAAGTGCCTTCATGGCACTGGCATCAGTACAGGGATCAGGGATGAGGAGAATCTCTAAATGTCAGGAATTACTCTACCATTAAGTGTCATAACAGCATGGACTTCACTACAAGGATGAGGGGTGGAGGGAACTAACAGACACCAGGAACAACTCTGCCATTAAGTGCCATAATGGCACGGACATCACTATGGAAAGTGGGGGTGGGTGGAAACACTAGAAATTTGCTATAGTGGCACTCAAACTATTTTGGTGATCAGGGGAGGGGAGAACCAATTGAAAAGACAAGTCAAGGGGCAGGTACAGGGACTGTGGTGTTTGTGCATGCATGTGCGTGTGTGTGTGTGTGTGTGTGTGTGTGTGTGTGTGTGTGTGTGTGTGTGTGTGTGTGTGTGTGTGTGTGTGTGTGTGTGTGTGTGCGTGTGTGCGTGTGTATGTTTGTATGTTTGAATGTGCACTTTGTGTGTGGGAGAATGACAGTAGGGGGGGCTGCCAATCCCTACAGAAGCAGCAGGTTACTACCACAATGTGCAGACCAGCAATGATCTCCACATTTTGGTAGTAACCGTGATTCAGAGACTTGCAAATTAGCCAATAATGAGGTCACTTCTAATATGTCTCTACATTGCAAATTACCTTGTTGTGGGAGCAGGACCTGTCTCTCTACTATCCTGAGTTTTTGCAGAATGTCCAGATTTCTGCCTCATATTTTTGGTATTCTCCTCATAAAATTTGTGGTGTTCTTGCAAATCATCAAGGATTCAAATCACTAAATAATGACAGTCATTTGAGATTCAGACTTCAAATCCTTCAGAAAATACATGCAAATGTAAAACCCTGTTATTTGAGCAGCTTTCAAAGTTTATAAGAGCAAAAGAGAAAATAAAAAGAGAAAGATACAACTTGTAAAAGAGGCACACTCTTCTTTATTCAGCCATATGTACACTTCATACTTCATATCATCGCTTTTAGTGCCTCAGCTAAAACAGCCTTCAAAGGAAGTGAGTTATCAAGGCAGGCTTCCCCTGCATTTGACTGAACATATGTTTGCTCGACAAATGCAGGGGGAGTGATTTCATGTCAGCGATGAAGGTGGTCAAACACTGGACATCTCTAAGATGGCTGAATGGTGGATATGTCAAACATACGGAATGTCAATACAGGTAAGTGAGGTTGGGGGGTCAGAGTGTATGTGTGTTTTGTGTGTGTGTGTGTGTGTGTGTGTGTGTGTGTGTGTGTGTGTGTGTGTGTGTGTGTGTGTGTGTGTGTGTGTGTGTGTGTGTGTGTATGTGTGTGTGTTTGTGTGTGTGCATGTGTGTGTGTGTTTGTAAATGTTTGTGTGTCTGAGTCTGGGTTGCGTAGTGACAGTGTCTTGGAAAGGTTTTAATGACCTTAAGGTTTAGGGTGAGGATTGGGGAAGGGTCAGCATTAGGATCAGATTAGCACTCATTATTAAGGTGGTGTAGTGGGGAGGGGCATTGGCCTGGTGAAGGTATGCAGTATGCACTGTTTTGCCCTCATCCATTGCCTTGGTGATTCTCTTGAATAAATCCAGCAGATTAATTCGGCATGGCCTTCTCTTAACAAAGCCAAACTGGGACAGGTCCAGTATCTGTAGGTTGACAATGTCCTTGTCAGTCATTTCAATGACAATTTGTTCCATGGCTTTGCATATTAGACTTGTCAGACTGGCGGTCTGTGATTCCCAGGGTTGGTTGATGGTTTGCCCTTATGAAGAGGGATTACCAATGCTATCCTCCATTCACTTTGTACATAGCCTGGTTTGAAGCTGTAGTTGAAGAATACCTCAAGTGGTCCTGATATGTCATGCTTTAGGCTATTCAGGAGGCAACCAAGGACACTGTCAGGGCCAAGTGCGGTAATCTTTTTGGTCTTAGCAAGCACCACCAGAACCTTATCCTTGCTAATAGTTTGCAGACATGCTATAAGGGATTTCACAGGTAGTAGCTGGAGGGGAGTGGAAGGTGAAGTTAAAGTTGAATTTATCATCCAGTAGATTATCTATGTTTTCCTGATCATAGCCAGACTTAGGCATAGGCCAACTAAGCGGCAGCCTAGGGCATCGCTTTAGTGGGGGCACTTTACCAGTATTTATTTGGTGTAGGTAGACCAGGATGGGGGCACTGGGTGGTGTGATGTGGGGTGCCATTGTGCCCTCTGCCTAGGGCACCAGTTGACCTAAGGCCACTCCTGTTCCTGATCAATGAAAGCTGTGCCATAGCTGTGTGTCACCTTTAAAGTTCCGTACTTAGCTGAAGAAGGCCTTGTGACTGTCCTTAGCTTGAGAGGCTATCCTGACCTCATAGCTGGCCTTGTTAGACTTAATAATTAGACCTCTAAGTTTCTTGTTTTGTTGAATCAGGGAACATTTGTCTTCATGGGAATTGCGCTTTCTAATTTTGGCCTTGACTTTTTTATTTTGCTATATACCCTGTTGAGGTCAGGATTCTACCAATGGGATTTGTTTTTTGTGTTTGTTTTGGGCTTACTTCTAGTAGGTATGGGAGGCTCTGTGCAGCCATTTACATATTTGTACAGGGTTTCTGTGAATAATTCTGCAAAGGTAGTTATGGTCTCAGGGTTAGGAGGAGCCCTGAATTTTGAAAAACTGTCCCTTAATAAGATGTAGTTTGCCTTACAATAGTTTCTAACTGTTAAAGGTTTAGTTGGGCTTTCTAAAATGATTTTTATTTCAAAGAAAAACAGATTTGTGATCCAACCTCACTACAGAAGATGTGACACAGGTGGGCAGTGCTCTCCCATGTTGGTAAGTACTAGATCCCGTATGTTTGACCCTCTGGCTGGAGTGTGCACTATCTGGTCCAGGGTGTTCATATTAAACAAATCCAGGAAGCATTGTGCCTGTTAGTTTGAGGCAGTGTACTTTTCCCAGTCTATAGAATGCCAGTTAAAGCCATCTATGAATAGGGTATTTGATTGCATGATGATTGCCTCAAATATATCTAGGTAAGAGTTGTGAGACACTTGGAAGCATAAATGGTGACCTATTGCTAGCTACAGTATGGTAAGGAATCTTATCCATGTTGACTTGCACATGGAAGAACTCTATGCATCATCCTTTTTAACCAACTAGAGGTATATTTGTTGCTAACATAGCTTAAGACACTTCCACCCTTAGCCCCTGTCTATACCATTGTTGGTCTAAATGTGTTGAAGGTACTGTAATCTTGCTTTAAACCAAGACTCAGTAATGGCACAGATGCCTACATTCTCCATAGCAAGGAGAGCTTGTAAGGTGTGGAGTTTTTTTTTTTTTTTAGGCACCTTACATTGAGCAGTAACACCTTAAGGTTACTTTAAATCTTTTCTACTATGCTGGTAATTTTGTCATTTTGACATTGCCTAAAAAAGACTCTAAGGGGTGGATAATGTTTTAGCCAATATCCAAAAGCCTGGCGGAACAGGTGCAGACCATCTTTGGCAAAGCATTGTGGTCCATTAACCATGTCCTCTCATGCTGACAGAGTTTTGATCCCTCTGGAGTGACACCAGAAACTAAACCATTTATTAAAATCAATCATCTTTGTACATAATGTGGCATCATCCTTGGTGAAGGTAAATTGCTGCTCAGTGCAAAGCTTGTTACCTGTCTGTGACAGATATTCAGAAAGATCCATAATGTCTCTTTTCATTTAGTCCAATGATGTACATCTCAGGTCATTTACACCCACATGGACTATGATTCAATCACATTAGCTCTTGGGGTGCAGTGACTTGAGTGCCTGCATGATATTGCAGATCCTGGCTCTAGATAGACAACTAACAGTTGTCTTGTCCTTATCTAACCTGGTGAGAGGTACAGTTGTGTGTCATACAATGGAATCCCCAATGACAAGAGTATTAGGTAAAGTGCTTGCTTGCCTTATGGGATTCCTTCTTTGGGGACAACTAGTTGTAGGCTTATATGTGATTTTTGATCTTGCTTTTGGTGAGTGCTTTAATGATGGCTCAGGAAAGGTGCTGCTGTTAGATGGTTTAGGAGGTCTTTGAGGTTCGGGAAGGATTCTTTGACGTGCCTCAGCATAAGAAGATCTATATGTGTGATGAGTGGTATGTGTGAGGGATGAAATGTCAATCTTGTTTGTAAGTGAGATTTTTGTCTCCAAAGAAGTCGTATATTTACATCTCTTGCATAATGCGCTAGTTTCTTTAAGGATTAATTGGTTGTCTGAAAACATGAAAAAATGGCTACATTGTCTTGGGATGCTCATATCTACCAAGCTGGCCATAGAGACACTTGGAAATTGCATATCCATGTTGTCCTGTCATGTATTAGGGTGAGCTATTATGTTTAATGATTAGGTTTTAACAGGTGCCTCCTAGCGTGGTTTCTAGGATTAACAGCAAGATTTTAAACAGTGTTAGGATGCGATATTAGTGTTGTTTGATGTACAGACTAGCTGCTCTAATATTGATATGGTAGCTCTAGGAAAATGAGCAGCAGACTAGTCAGCTATCATGGATTATGGGAAAACAATGTGGGGGAAAAATACATAAACATCTGTTTCCTGAATTGGTGGTTCCAGTTGTGTTCTTTTTTTATTAGGAAGAGAGACAAGACTGATATAGTGAACTAGAGGCTTTTGACTTTAAATAATGCTAACTACAAGTAGTAGACCTGTAACAAGTAGTATACCCCAGGGATTGGTCTTGGGGCCTCTGCTCTTTGGGATATATTTCTTAGAGGTGCAGCCCAAATCTAGTGGGCTATGGCTGACCAAGTTTGCAGATGACTACAAGCTGGGTGCTGTCATCAATTCCCCTAGTGATGTGGACATCCTCCAAGAGGGTCTCACTCAAACAAATGACTGGTGCCAGAAACATGGCCTCAAAATGAATGCCAAAAAATGCATCATCATCCCTTTTGGGGAGAATGACGTTCCCACAAATTATCACATTGATAATAAGACACTAAGCACGCAATCAGTCGTGAGGGACTTGGGAATCCAGGTTGATAGCAAACTGACATTTGACCACCATATTGCCTCCATTGTATGGACCACTTTCTACATGGCCCCACCTCATTAGTAAGGGTATCTCATCCAGGGACAAGGTAATCATAACATCCCTGTATTGTTCCCTTATAAGGCCAATTATTGAATACAATGCCCCTTTCAGCATGTACCTCGCAAAACACATGCAGCAGTTGGAGAGACCACAGAGATTCCTCATCCAGAGAATCCAGGGCCTCAAACATCTACCCTACACAGATAGGCTAAAATCCTTGTCCCTTTACTCAGTCTCCTACAGACTCCTCAGAGGTGCTTCTGTCTGGCATACAAAGCAATGTCAGACCCCGCCCTGATGAGACTGCTCCATATCCACAAGTCGAGCTCCATTCAAATAATTCACACATGAGTCCTCAACCTGGTCTGTGACATCAGTAGGACTTGTTGGTGGGACAGATTTCTGTCCCAGAGACTCCCCTTTTGTGGAATAGACTCCCTCTCTACATGAAGCAGAGTATCTCGTTAAACCTACAGGCAAAACAAGTATAAAAACTGCTCAAAAACACTTGAGGCAAGGTTCATCCAAAAATACTTTATCCAAAATCAGGCAGGCTTATAACAACACAGTACAGTTAGCACTTTCATCCAAACCAAATGTAAGAACTTCATCAGACCTGATGAAGTTCTTACATTTGGTTTGGACGAAAGCGCTAACTGTACTGTGTTGTTATAAGCCTGCCTGATTTTGGATAAAGTATTTTTGGATGAACCTTGCCTCAAGTGTTTTTTAAATCATTAAACCTTTTTAAGTGCAACCTGGATAACTGGATGGGGAACAGAAAATACACCCCTGGGGTTCCACCTATGTCCCTGCTGGACAGTGGCATAGGGTGCTGACTTGCTGGAACATTAGCTAAATTCTTGGCTAGGTTTGTAAGGACCTCAGGGCCAATAGCCTAGTAACTTCCTACGATCCTATGATCTTACAATATTTTTTGTAAAATTTTGCAAACTATATTAAGTAATGTTTTAGTGCCAAAATGTTATAATGGAATAAATGGTGTTAGAGGAGACATATATAAGATGTATTATTAATATGAGTAGTACATAGTATTAAAATGACACATACAACTGTAATATTACTGACTTCTGACATTAGGATAGTGTATGATAATATTTGTCATGAGTACAATGCCCCATTTGGCATGTATCTCAGTAGACACCTGCAACAACTGGAGAGGCCACAAAAGTACCTCACAAAGAGGATCCTAGGCCTTAAACCCTTGTCCTGTATGGACAGACTCAAAAAACTCCTACTATTCTCTGTCTCATATCACCTACTTAGAGACGATCTCTGCTTGACTTACAAAGCCATGTCTGACCCTGCTCTGTTAGAAATGCTACATCTAAAGAAATCCCAATCCCTTCACACCACACACTCCAGAGACCTCAACCTCATTACCACAATCATCAGAACATGCTGGAGGGACAGGTTCATAACCCAGAGACTGCCCATGCTATGGAACAGACTTCCCATACATGTTAAGCAGAGCACCTCACTGGCCCTCTTCAAGAGAAATCTTGATGAGTGGATGGGAAATAGAAAATTCACCCTGGGGATCACTCCAGTGGCTCTACTCAACAGAGGCACTAGGAACTAAGGTCAGGTGGCACAATGCCAAGGTAATCCTATGGGCTAGGCTTGTAAAGGCTCGAGGGCCATTAGCCTAGTACACACCTATGAACCTCTAAACCTATGATGCATTATGGGGCATATTGCAAAGTTATAATGTTGATACCAAAATAAGTCATCTTATATATATATATATATATATATATATATATATATATATATATATATATATATATATATATATATAATCACTCATAAATTCATCCATTAGTTAATGGTTGGCATGGAACAAAATTCTGGTGAGAAGGGGAGTGAAAGAAGAATGTCTTTGACTGGATTATTTATCATGTCAGCTATTTTGGAGAATTGTACAGCAAAGTTTAAAGAGGCATGGATAGAATTTTTTTATGTGATGTTTATGCCTCTATTTTTATCCTATGAGGATGATCTAAGCACTGAATTAAATTCTTATCAATGGTTAACCATTATTTTAGTGACTTGTAACACTCTTGTAATTGTGTAGGATTATTTTTTAATTTGCAAAAATGTACAGGATATGTAAATACATTTGAAGATACACTAGTACCTTTAAAACAGGATACAAAGCATGAATTTGGCATTACTTTGGTGAATGATTTGGAATGATATCATTAAAAAAATTCATGTTCAGTTATGATGACTGATGCATACAGGTTTGTAATATTTTCAAAAAAGCATATGTATTGCAATGTATGGTTCCCAGGTAAATTAACCTTTTTGGTACCATTTCTCTCTTACCTAAATTAAAAGAAAAATAACTGTTGAAGATGTGTTTTGAATTTATATAGGGCAACAGATTAAATCCAAGAAAAAGAAATGGCATATATCATAAAATAGAGGAATGTGGGATGAGACTGTTAAACCCTATAGTACATTTCGCTTCTTTATATTTATGTTATATTTTGAATTAAATAAATAATAAAAACAGTGATATAGTTACATGTGTGTTTTGGGAAAAGTATAAAGACTGGTGGGGAGGTTTGATGACTAGAAAAGAAAAATAGATTAATGAGTATATTTGGAAAATGTGAAAATGAAATAAGAAGTTGGAAAATAAATGTCAATGGATGCATTATCTAGGAGAAGATTGTAGTAGGACTGCAGATATAATCACTTGCTCAGACTTTACTTTCTATTTACAGAAATGTCTGCCACTCATGCCACTGTTTGCATGTTTCACTGCTTTGACTACATCTTGAAGGCTGACTGGTTAGCTTCCAGTTACTTGCTTACCAGAAACATGTAAAATCTAAGTAAAGTACATAGAAGCTTAAACATATCAGTTGGAATTCAGAAACAAGGTGGGAGCAATTCAGAGACACTGTGCTGTCATGCAAGGTAGTGAAATATTGTGGCCAACATGGTATGCAAATTATAGCCTAATGAGGTGGATATGAAAAATATTATGATAATAGGCCAATTGTGAATGTAAAGGATGATAAACAACATGGTGGAATGATTCAGAAATGTATAAATGTTACACCATGAGCCAAGATCAACATTGTAGCTATATGCCACCATGAACTTCTGGTAATCACTGTCTGGAGACAGACACTGTACTAAGATATTAGAGGTATCAACAAGATTTGTAACAATGTTTATATCTGAGGTCACCCTATCAGCCAGTAGGCATGAAAGTGTGCATCATAATCCCTCTGTGACACTGAAGAATCCAGCTGTTTCTAGCATTCCATCTCTACCACAACTTGCAATTAATGTACTGCTCACATCTGGACAGAGACACTATACAGAAGCTGACACACCTGTGCCACCCTCACATACAGGCTCATGGAATGCATGGTATACCCATTTCTGTGGACTCCAAGGTATGCATAGCATTTGGCAATCCTGGCTACATGGATTTTCCAGCAGTTAACAGAGGTGATGGTGGGTGTATACCACACATCTACATCATGGATGCTACTCCAGTTTTTGGATGCAGTGCCATAGCATATTGTGGGGCATATGTAGTTTCCACATACTGCATAGGAAAGAAGCAACACTATGCAGGTGTTCCATAATGTAGCCTGTTTTTCTTAGGTATTTCACAGCATCAAATGCATCCACATTGTCATCAAGGCCATATTAGGGGCACAGGGAGGGACAGCAGTAGACCAACTGTAAGGGATGCCAGGTGGTCTACAGTGTTAGTGTATAATATACAATGTGTCAGTGCACTACCCAGGCAGTACCCATGGTCCTCACATGTGGCATGTATGCAACTTATATCAGCTGTTTGTGTAATGTGATTTCCCTCAGGGAGCTATTATTGGTGTGCTCTGGAGTCATGGTTAATGACAGCAACGAAAACCCACAGATTATGGGAGAGAATGTATAACACCTCTGCATTGTCACTAAACCTGCACCATCAGTGAATGTGTGTTTGGAATGATGAAGGTCCACTTTCTTCACATCATCCAATGGTGTGCCACAGTATGCTCCAGAAACCTGAAGCAAAATATCTGCCATGTGAGAGAGAAAGAGAGAGGGGGAGAGAGTGTGTGTGTGTGTGTGTGTGTGTGTGTGTGTGTGTGTGTGTGTGTGTGTGTGTGTGTGTGTATGATTTTGCAAAGTGTTGGTAAGCAAGCAGATACAACAAAGTTGTTGAGTTTTGAAACTTCAAAAGTAAAATAAAAAAATAATAATAAAAACAATTGTTTTTACATTTTTGCAGGGAGGCAAGCCCCCTGCACCCCCCACACCCCCTGTTAGTTAAATATACCAACTCCAAGATCGCACTACATTGAGGAAAATTTAAATTTCCCATTCATCACTGTACTGCGACCTCCATTCAAAACATTTGAAGTTTCAAAACTTCTATCATATGGTCTCGGCCATATGATGTTTGAAGTTTTGAAACTTCAGTAATCTGATAGGAACCCACACAGGCACCCCTAGTAGAGGGCAAAGTTCCATATCAATGTCTTGTCTTCCACTGGGTATGAAGATAAAATATTCATCTCCAGGCAAAGATGTCAGGAATTTCTTTATGTTTACAAGGGAAGTTAGTTTAGGCAGACCCCCAGCCATGGCAATCCTCTCCTATGCAAAGCTAGTTAGCTTGATGCCGTTATAGTGAATCATGTCAATGACCCTATGTCACACTTGTACTGATATGTTATGACCACTGACATCATTAGCATCTGCAATAAAATCCTACCATACAAGGTCATGGAAGGCCCAGTCAGTCTTGCTACATAAAAGGATCTACCAACATATTCATGGAGGGCCTGCAGTAGGATGCCAGTCGCTTCCTGAGGGAACTTCTTCATCATTTTATTCTCTTTAGGAGCCATCTCAATTTGTGAATGTAAAGCTATACATGTGACAAGTGAATGATCAGAGATCTCTGCACAGCCACAACAGAGTCTCCCACCCCACAGTCCACAGTTAGCAAAGACTGTGCCACATCTGATCCACATGGTGGCACAGGCCATCTCAAAAGGTTGTTGCCAGCTGCATCTAGCTGGATATAGGTGTGCCTGAAATATACCTCACTCCCCTTATGTACCAGTGAAAACATATATAACTGTGTGCGAGTGTGTGTGTGTGTGTGTGTGTGTGTGTGTGTGTGTGTGTGTGTGTGTGTGTGTGTGTGTGTGTGCGTGCCTGTGCGTGTGTGCGTGTGTGTGTGTGTGTGCGTGTGTGTGTGTGTGTGTGTCCGTGTGTGTGTGTGTGTGTGTGTGTGTGTGTGTGTGTGTATGGTGTGTTTTTGTGCGTGTGTGGATAGATGGCTACCTACATCCTCTACCCTTTCTAATCCCCCCAGTAGTGATTTGTAGCATGAGTTACCTATGTACTTGTGTGCCATTACTTTACCTTCTAAAAATAAATGTGCCAAAAGCAACAAGTATAGTAATGGCATGGACACTGTTCAATTTTGTGTGCTTCCTGACCTTTGGAAATGTGTGTAGGACAAGAGGATGTGGTCCACTATAAGCCATCCATGAGTATGTTACATGCGATCCATATGGTGGTCCCAAGTAGCATGTAACATGTTAATGTCAGTAAGACAATCCCCTTCGGCCAACCACAGCATGTTATTTTTATTTGTTTATTTATTGCTTTTGTTTACCAGGAAAGTTCAACTGGAGCTGCTCTAGCCCCTTTTCAATAGAGGCACAGGAAGAATATATCCAAGAAATTGCAGAAACAATACAATGCAATAGAATTAATTAATTAATTAATTAATTAATTAATTAATTAATTAAGTACAGTAGCAAAGTAAGCAAATCACTACAAGGGTTATACAACTTCAAGGACAACCGCACCCACAGACTCAAAAAACATGTTTATTTCATCATGGTTTGGTGTTTCCTACATTTTAACACCACTCTGGGACTATTTAGAGCTTTTTAGACGTTTTTATATGCAATTTCTGACTCTGACCACATAGGATCTGGCATCTTGAAATAATTATGACTGTTTAGTCTGCCTCTATGTATCCCAGAATGCATTGTTTGTCTCCAAAAAATTACATCAGATCTGCCATGTTTTCCGTAAAGTTCCTGTCAGTCCACTGATTTTACAGGCATTAACTGCTGTGTTATAGTCACCTACTTTTGGTGAACATTTTATCCTTTTTCAATGACTACTTCAAACACAAGCAGTGCAAATGCTACAGAGCAGAAGTGAAAAGTACATTTTATTGCTCTTTCTTCTTAGAAATGCTGACTTGATTTCTTTTGTGAAGGATAAAATCTAGTTCTTCAAGGTATCTCCCCTCCCCTTCACACCTACCTTCCCTAGCTGTCAAAGAGCTAAGGGTAATTTGACTCATTATCTGCATGTGATTGACAGCTCACAGCAGGTGACCAGACTAATGTACTGTTTTCTTGTCAGCCTTTCCTTCCTTACAGTGGGAGATTTTTTTTTTTGTTGCACTCCTCCTGTCAAATTTAGAATCAAGCTCCATAGCACTGGGAATAATCACTGTTTTGCAAAACATCAAACTCCCACTTATTTTTCCTTCCTGTCTGGTTAAACAGCTAACAAATTATGCACTATTAACACAAAATATTTCACAGACTTGTATGACAGCACCCACATGCTTTTTTAAAGTGGTAATTTAAGAAAATTACGGTATTGCATACTTCTTGTAATCTGATGTAGTGTTATTGATTAATTGTGACAGACATCTGCTTCTTATGTAAAAACATGCAATTGATGTCTACACATGGTCATTGCAAATTTATGCTCTTAGTTTTTGCAGCTGTTACTGTGCATCTGCCTGTACTTTGTCACATATCGTTAGGGCTCTTCAGAAAAGTGAGATTATAGTTTGACATTTTTGCTAGGTTAAGAGTGGGCTGGGGAAGGCAGCTCTGACATCACAATGTGGAAGGTCCACTGGCTGTTCTATACAGCATGCAAATCAGGCGGGGATTACATCACTTTAGGGGAGGAAACGTCCCGGTAGCTAGAGCAAGAGCTCTGGCAGATGTGACCTCATCATTTCAGAACCAGCTAGAGGTTTTTCAACTTGGTTTTCAAAGTGAAAGCAAAACAGTATGGAAAGGTAGGAAGCCTAAAAGGGAAAATAGTTGAGTGGATTAGTTTTTAAAGCTGCATGGGTGATTTTTCAAGGCTGTATCAATGAACAGGAACTAAAAGAGTCAGCAGGTTAAGCAATCTGCTTTAATATCCCGTTGTTGTCTTTTAAAAGGAGAAAAGCTCGGTAAGGTACTGAGAGCTAAAGTAGAGAGATACCAAGAGTTATTGCATATATTATAAACAGCAGTTATCTTTGTAAGCATATAAATGTAATCCAATTTGTAGAACATTATTAAATATAACAGCTGCATTTAGAGTATCAGGTCATTTAGGGGAACAGTATTAGTCGTTTGTCACAGACACATTTGGCAGTCAGTATAATATCATAGTCTACATTTAAGATATTAGAACAGGGTCAGTTCAGAAAGCTGCAGAGATCAGAGAAGAGGTGGTTCAGAATGGTTGCAGACTACAACATGTTCTGTAAATTTAAGACGGTAGACTGAGCTATCTACTGGCAGGAAGCATGCAAGGCAGTAAGTCAGGAGAATAGCTGTGTAGCGTTGCACAAAATTACTTATGGAAGAGGCAGGCAAGGTATTAAGAATGGTGAATAGTGTAGAAAGAGAAAATGTAATTTATATTGAGTACGGTGGTACTTTTTGTATCTACAGGTCTTCTCAGATAGGTTGGAATATGTTCAAAGATCCTTTACTGGATTGCTGGCAGGGTTTAAGGATCTTTGTTACCAAGCCAAATTAGAGATGTTAAATATTTTTTTTTCAGCTGGATACAGGTTAATTAGAGGAGACCTAATTTTGTTGTTTACATGTATAAATAATGAGTCTCTTTTTTTCTACCTCGGGCATTAATTTTCTGGAACATTGTTCATGTACCAGAAATAATGGTCTTCGGATTGCTGTGCCTAAAATTAGATGTCATACTGTATGTTCATTATGGGGCAGGCTGCATATGGAATAAGCTGTCTGAGTATATTAGATTATCAGATAGTGTCGGTGTCTTTATAAAATCCTTGGATTTGTGATTTAGGTCTCAACTATTTGCACCTTGGCTTACTTATGGTAATCTCTAAACTGCCCCTATGGAGATATTGCATTGTTTTATTATATACAGAGGGTGGTACATGGATGCAAGATACTTATCCAGGGTATTTGCAAGAACACAGCCAAGAAATGGAGAGGTGTTGTTTTTGTTGAGTTTTAAAGGTTGATGAGTTGGCTTGTTTTCTGATAGTTACTGGAAAACAATTCCAGGTCTAGAAAACAGTTGGAATGCAGGGCCTGGTCTTCCCAGTTGTGAATGTTGACTATAGTTAGCATTAGTTTATCTGTGGATCATAAGGGTCTATTAGGGTATTACATTTCACTTATGCTTAGTAATGCAGGATAATTTGGGGGCTTAAAAATTATTTTGTGCACTGCTGTAAATGGGTAACAGAAAGGTAGCATGGCAATTTGAGCCAGTGTTTTATTGCCTGACAGTGGGTTTTACAAGAATGACTAGTGGCAAATGTATCTGTCATTGTTCAGTTTTTGTTAGGAGAATTTTGTTATGGTTGGTAAGGATAGAGATGGCATTTAAAAGAGAATTTGAAGAGAGGGAAGATAGAATGTGGATGCAATAGTTTTCCTGACACTATCAGTTAGGTGGTACTGATTGTATTACTGATATATGTGTGCATGTTATTAATAAAAATGTTGAAGAGTTTAGAACCTAATATCGATCTTTGGGAAATGCTAACTGAGATGGGTAGGAAGGGAGGATATATATTTTTGCCATATGACTGCATGTTCTTTTTTGAAAGGTAGCTTTGAAACCAGGAGAGGGAAGGGTTGTCCACACCTAGGGAGGTAAGATGGGGAAGAAGTATCTGGCAGAGTACAGTGTCAAATGCTTAGAACAGCTTCGGAAACAGAGATGAGGCAATGTTTGCAGTGTCCTTCTGTGCACTGATATAGACAGTGAAGCTGGAAGGAGCTACAGTTGTGTTATGGTGTTGTCCGAAACCAAGAGCTGGAGGTTGTTGTCTACTAGATGTTTAAGGAGTTGAAACTGGATGCATTTTCCCAGTATTTTGGACAAGGGAGAAAGTATGGTTATAGAGGAGAAATTGTTGTATTCTACTGAATCCCCATCCTTTTTAGAGGGATTATTAGAGATTTTTTTCAAAATATTGGGCACATGATTTTCTTAGATTGATCTAATTATGAAGAATGAGATATGACAGGCCATAGAGTCTGCAACCATGGAGAGGTATTCATTGGAAAGGTTATCAATGGTAAAGGTAGTGAGTTTAAATTTTTGCAGCGAGTTTTTGATTGTAGAAGCGTGGACCAAACTAACATGGAAACTAGGGTACTGAACTGCAGATTGAGAGGGATGGGGCTGGAGAAGTTTAACAGTAGTTAGCGAGGGAGGCAATTGACTGTACAAAGTGTGTGTTAAATTGTTTAGAAATGGGATCAGTGTGATTTTAAGTGGTAGGGCTTGGCTACAGGGAGTGACCAGGCTTCAATAGATTATGAATGAAGGAGCAGAGTCATTTAGCATTCCTGATATGGGTTTTCAGAGATGGGTGCAATAGGCTTTTTTTATCATATTTGATGAGTTGTTTGGAGCAGTTTCATAGTTGTCTAAACAGTTGAAGGTTGGTTTGTGTTTTATTATTAAGCTAGAACTTCCATACTTTATCCAGTGGTATCATAAGTTTTGTGTTATTGGAAAATCATGGAGGGGGGTTGAATTTGACTCTTTTGTGTCTGGAAGGGGTTGCATGATTCAGAGCTCTTATGAAGATATCATTAAGTATGTGATGGCCTCATCTTGGGAAAGAGTTTTAGAAAATTCCAATCAGGGATGGCTTTAACAATTGCAGAGCCTGATTTTGGCCATTTTTTTGGGGTCCCCAGCACTCCCACTCCAACCCTCTATCCATACTGGCTCTCTGGTCTCAGGATTATTTTGGATTAGGTATCAGGAATCAATGCTATTACTGTACATTAAAAATAAAGCAATACATTTATTTATTAGCTTATGTCATAAGACATGTTAAAACAGAAGCAAGCTATTGGATACCTGGATTACCATCAATATCCAACATCTCCTGCAGTTCCTTTTTCAGGTTCTGCTTAACTCGCATGCAGACTATAAGGGGCCTGTTTGAAGTGTATTTCCTACACAGTGCTTCAGCAGGTGTGTAGTGGGTACATCCTGGCTTACTATTAATTGTTTTCAAAAACTCATGTAGTATAGTCCAGATCTCCTGAATATGTGTAGGAGATGACTACACATTTCATCACTCCTGTCCCTCAATTATTTTTTTTCCTACTTCCCTCCTTAACCTTCTTGCCCCATTTGACTGGCACCTTACCCTCCTACACATTCCATTCACAATGATAGTAGATCCTGTAAATATTTTATTCTTTGCATATTATTTTCTGCATAGAAACATTATACTGTACAATGTAATAACAGTTTACAGGTACTTTTCTTACTGCTCCTACTGAATGAATTATTGTATCATATTTACTTATGATTGTATTCATTTATGCTATTTGTAATCCTGACATACCTCTACACGCTGTATGGTATGCTACCAATGTTGCAGTGTTTTTAATTTTTCTTTTTAGAAATGGCATTGTTCTCAGACAGCATCGCTTATAACTGTTTTTGAAAGTTTGTCTTATTTATTTAATTATTTGTTAACGTGGGTAAGTAAACTATTACATGCATTTTGTATCCAGCCATAGCCCTGGTGAGGTCAAACTGGCAAAAGTAAGTATTACATGCAGTCACTGAGCATCATGTTTTCAAAGGCAGGAGGAAATCAGAATGCCTTAAGGAAACCCACATGGATATAGGAAAAACATGCAAAATCCACACCGTTTGTACAGTTTTCAATAATACACTGCCACCCAAAAAACTCCTCCATAATCCTGACCAACCATTTTCTAGTTTTAAGTTTCTGCTTGCCTCTCTGTTGTGTATATGACTGAAACTGCAATACCCGTAAATTACATTTATGGATCAAACTGTTTCTGTTTTCCTACTTTCAGCCAAGTGAATAATTTTTCTGTTCACTGCTGCTTCACACCTTTAGCATACATACTTCATGTTTCACTTCTTTGGAATTCTTTTGCTCCCACCTGTGACTGCAGCAAATATTTCTCTGTCTTTGGACTGGTAAAATTTGTCACACCTCTTAGTGATCAGAAGGTACCTGTCATTAACAGAACCTTTCTTTGCTTACGATTTCTGAGACTAACTATTGCAGTTTTTTCTTGTAACTGCATTCATTAGCAACCAATTATAATCTTCATGTCAGCAAGAAAAGTAAAATGGGGCACATTGCCCCTGCAGCCACTTGTATTATTGCATGTACTGTTGTACTCACATGCACACAAGGGACTTGCATAAGCAATGTCATCCTGCCCACTGTGGTTCATTGCATCCAATAATGCCCTTTGGTCTTACAGGTATATTGTCTACATTGGCACTGCTTACTGAACGTTTTACTCCAGGTAATTTTATGTGAAACATCGTTACACATATTTTCCCTGTTGTGTCTGCCTCTCTTTATCACTGTTCTTCATATATATTTATTTGTTGTTTTTGTTCTGTTTCCTTCTTTTTATGTTTATGTTTTATGCAGTGTCAACCACACCTGCGGCTGTAATGTGGCAGTGGGAACCTAGACAATGACCTGCCCTGCCATCTTCTGCTGGGTCTCAAGCTGCATCTCTGAACGGTAAAGCAGGTTATCCAGTTGGATGGTGACCTGAAGGGTTCTATGTTGGCCTACAGTGGTCTATTAACAATGGGGATGTAAGCTCCCCATTTGGGTACACCACTGGTAGGTTGTGATACAACACAACAAGAGTTGGAGGATGCATTGAGGGCATTGGCCTCCTGCAGCACATCTTTGAACATCTGGCAGAATTGCATTGCTACCTGGAACTGCTGATCAGTGGCTGGGCCCAGTGGGAAGGGTGGTCATAGAGTTAACTGACTTCTGGCCTGGTGCAGCACTGTGAAGCATGAATGTCAGATGTCATCCCACCCTGTCCCCATCCTGATACTCCCCATTCCTGTGATCCACCTTCCATATACTTTGTGGTCAAATTCTCTCCATCAGCAATATACTTCCTGTCTCTGTTTATGTGCCTTCCTTGTATTCTCCCCTTTTATGCTGGCACTTCCCCTGTTGGTCTTTGTCTCTGTTTTATGGTTCTCTGTCTGCTTTTTCTACCATCCCAATGCCTTCTTTCCCACCTGCACCTCCCCCTTCTACATTCTACTCTACCTTTCCTGGAAAAATAAAATAGACATGGAGGCATGTATTCCACACATGTAGATATATAGATGTAGATGATATATATATATATATATATATATATATATATATATATATATATATATATATATATACACACACACACACACACACACACACACACACACACACACACACACACACACACACACACACACAAAGCTTGCTTCTCCACCCCATTCCACTCTTTCTTTCCCCTTGTCCTTCTGTGTGTTCCTCTACTTGTTATTTGCCTTTTTTGACTGTCCTATGCATCCCTTTCCTTTCCCATTTGTAGGAATAAATTTGTAGGGGCTTTGCTAAAAGCCCTTATTTTGTCCATCAGCAGTTATTCTAACAGAGTGTTATTGTGGATGAGACTGCACATGGTTATAAGCATGCTGCAGCACACTGCAGGGATCCTAAGTCCATGTGACTAACATTGTGCAATGCTGTTCTTTACTTGACCTGTAGGGTGTTCGCTTCAGCAATCCTTAATTAATTTATCATATATTGCTAAGTGGCTCCTGCTACATGGTAAATCAACTTTAGGCCTCTCTGCATTACTTCAGTCATGCAATTTTGCCATTACTTGGTTGCATAAGCAATCCCAGACATGCTTCCTTTTATTTCTGAGTAAGTCAATCTTTTGAACACTTTAATAGATAAAGTCTTTATTTATAGATTGACTGTGGTTGATATGTGGAATGTCATCATTCTATGTATAATGGCTATATAAGAGGGGGTTGGTGCTGTGGCAGCGAAGTTTTGCTTGGTGTTTCAATGTCAGACTGAGTTTCATGTTCATCATATAGTGTTTATGTAATGGATTCCTTCTAGATGTTTGCTAGCATTTAATTGGAGTTGGTAGTCCTGTGCATATTGCCTTCACTATACCATTGGGGTATTGGTGATTCAGTGGGGATAGGTGGGAAAGATACTGACACTTCCTTAATTGGAGCAGTGATAGATTGTTGCACCAGTCTGCATATGTACTTACATGGTGTGAAGTAGCAGTCCACATGATATTTGTGGTTGTGACTGTGGATACTAGAGGGCTAGCACTGGGCCATTTGTAAGTTAATTCAGCAACACTTAGAAAGTAAGTTGAATCTCTTGATACTTCTACTGGTGTTTTAATCCACTTCATTATTCTTTGTCTCTTAACATGATTTTGACTTTAAGAACCTGAGAAGTAAACAAGTTGGATTTTTAAATCCGCTTTTAATTAGCATTTTGGTAAATAAAAAGTAAGTTGTATAAAATTGAAAGGACTGTGTATTTACATAATTTGATAGTAATGGCAATCGTTATGGTTTTCACTGGGGAAAATGAAATATATAACACAACAATTTTTTATTGGAACCTTTAGCTTTTAAATAAGGGTTTTGTTTAGAATTAAAATGAACATAAACAGAGCTCCATACTCGTGCAGTTAAACATTATTTTAGTTTACTGTCCGTTTTATCAAATTTTTTGGTTAGTTCAGACATGTTGACTAATAAGGTTTGCAGGTCCTTCTTTGAAGTCTGGTCTTGAAAGTTTTTTTTGAGTTGCTCATCTTGTAACAGTTATCAGCAGCCTGTCTGTTGAAGTTGTTGACAGGAATTTTGTTAAATACCAGCAATTTTTTTCTGATAAAACAAACCAGTGACCTTTAAATATTATATCCTATATTTTTTGTGAAGAAATTAGTCCTGGTTTTCAATTTTTCCTGTCAGTAAATATAAAGACCATCAGAGCTCAAGAAAAGTGCTGCTGGGGCGTGGCCAAGATGAGCACCAGATAGCAGCAGATTTCTTCAGCTCCTCTCAGTTTAACTTTTATGACAGGAAATTATAATTTTTAAGTTATCCTAGGAAACTTATTTTTATATAAATAATTTCCTGATATCTAAGTCTATGATAATATAAAAAAATACTGGTTTAGACAAATTTTCCTGTCAAAAATCTATTTGGAATATATCTACTCATTTCAAACTCTCAGAATGAGTTTTTCAAAAGACAACATTCAAGATACCAGCTTTAGAAAGAAACTACAAACTTTGATATCAAACATGTAGGACTTGACAACCAAAATAGACAGAATTGACTCGAAAATTGACAACTTCAAAGAAAAATGCTCTAAGCAAATGGACTTATTACATGAAGATCTGCAACAACAAAAGACACAAATCAATGGAATAGAGGAATCACTAAATGAGATGGACAACAGAAAGCAGGAAGGAGAAAACAACTTTGAATTCCTTCTCAAAGAAAACACTCTCCTGCAAAATAAACTAGTTGACCTAGAGAATAGGTCTTGAAGGAACAATTTAAGAATCTTTGGCCTGTCTGAAAACATCGAAGGCAACAATATGGTAAGCTTTTTAACATCATGGTTACCTAAAACACTAGACTGGCCAGAAGCCTTGTCATTTGGTATAGAAAGAGCCCATAGGGACTTCTTGTCCGCAAATGCAAACCAAAAAACACCAAAATCAGTTATTGTTAGATTTCTCTCTTCCTATGATAACGAGATGGTACTAAAAACAACATGGACAAAAGCACCTATTAAAGTTAATGAAACTGTTATCAGATTTTATAATGGCTATTCTTTGATGGTTATAGCCAAAATAAAAGTATTTTTACCAGTGATAAAAAAAATAAAGAAAGCTCAACTCAAAACTCATCTCCTTTTTCCAGACAAACTGAAGATATTTCTACTAGATGGTCCTAAAATATCTGAAGACTTAGACTCTGCCTTGACATATTAAAAACATAAAATCTTAGAGAAAATTGAAGAAATGGAATGGGCAAGCCCATCTTTAAAAAGAATGGCAACAGACACAACTTGGAAGACTACTGACAAACAAAAGAGACTAAAAAACGAATAACAACTTATAAAACTTATTTGTCATGTTCAAAGGTAAACCAATTGCTATACTTAAAGTTTTACCTATAATCTTTGCTTTAGTGCAAAACAAGCTAAAAATATTAAGAAAAGACCACACAAAATGTAACCAGAATTGACTATAGCATCGATGACTGCTATACTTTGAAAAGTGAAGTCTAATCAAAAGGTTAGTTATGCTTTATATGCTCTGCTGACCTTTTTAGCAAATATTGTGTTTCAATACAATTATTACATGTTTTTTTAATAGTTTGCTGATGTTATTATTGCTATTTACAAGGGGGAGGGGAAGGGAGAGTGTGGAAAATATTTATTCAGATAGTAATACTTATTGTTATAGCTTTATGTTAATGTACTGGGAATGCTGAATATCGCATTATAAGATATAATTGTTGCAATGGTTTTGTGGGTACTTGGTGAGGGACTGTAATGAATGTTTTCCATAACTGAGAAGGCACGCTGCAATGTTTGCTATGTGGCTCAAGCTCTAAGGGCAAGGAAAGCTGCAGAAAAAAAAGTTAAAAAGGTTTTACTTACAGTTTTCCCACTTAATTCGCAGAGAATGACAATTTTGAGTTCCCACAGGCTCAAGAAGCATAACCACGAGCGTAAGGCACCTTCACTATACTCCATTCCTTTTCAGGAACTAATCTGACATTGCAGATTGAACTTTGACCTTCAAAGATGTGTTAGTGCAATTTAAATATGCTGGATTTGCTGAATCAGGAAGAGAAATTGACACAAAGAAGAAACAGATGCAAAAATGGATTTTTGAATAAAAAATTAAGGTTTTTAGCTTACAATATGAAAGAAAATTCTATAATATATAATCGAAAGGATTCTACTGTTGTTTTTTATCTACATGTTATTAAACTATTTGCTTTTAAGTTAACTGCTAAATGTTAATTACTATGCAAACTGAGCTATTTTCTGGTAGTAAGAGTTTCTTTAAAGCAAGTAAGAAAAAGTTAAAAGATTGTATAAATCGTTTACTTTTTACAGTAATAGATCTTTTGGCAGTGATGCTTTAATTTCAAGATTGGACATTACTGAAACATTTTTATAATATAATCCTAACAACTGATGTTCTCCGCTTCGATTCTCGGCTGGGGTGCCTTCTGTGTGGAGTCTGCATGTCCTCCTTGTGCTCACATGGGTTTCCTCCGGGTACTCTGGTTTCCTCCCACATCCCAAAGATATAATATAGGTGGATTGGACACTCTAAATTGGCCCTAGGTGTGAGTGCATGCATGTGTGTGCCTTCAGTGGAAGGTTGGGTGCTGGGCTGGCAACTCGACACCATAAAAATCCACTGCCAATCATTAGCGGATAGGTGATCCGCTGTGGCGACCAAGAAGAATCCTAAGAACTGGTATTATACAACTAAACAGATTCTGAATTCCTTGACATACATGTAATGCTTTGTGACTTCAAGTATTTTTTCCCTTTTCTTTCTCTCTCTCTTTTATTTTCTGGTTTGTTTTAAATATCATAAGTACTGATGGAGATTTTTCACCATGGTTGAGTAGACATTCACTTTCAGACTGGGCATTAAACAACAATCATATATTATTTTCTCTTATATAATGTAGAATGTTTAATGCAAATGTTAATGTCATTGGTAAAAATATATCTTTTTCTTATGTACCTAATTTATTTTTTAATTTTACATTTGTCAGCCTGTATTTAATCTGTCAGCAGATTTTAGTAACCTATTACTTACTTAATTTATTCTGAAATAGATCATTCTTCCTCAGCATAAGTCCCAAACTTTCAAGGATGTTATCTTTCTTCAGCAGGCGACCATTAATAGAGATGTTAGTTCTTCCTTTCTGCTTGTTAAGATATGCTAGAAGCAAGAGAACTGGTAGAAAACACTTCCTGCTGTAGCAACATCTTGTTCAGGGTTGATAAATTGTTAGTGTTGTGTAAGTTTAATTTAGTTTGAATTCATCTGCAGATTAATGAAACATACATCAGTTGTTAATTCACAGTTGCTTGGTCTTTTTCTTTGTCCGTACTTTTTTTCAAGTTATGTCTGCAACAGTTCTTCCCAGTTAGGGGTCCTCACTCCTTTTAGTGCATGTTTACCAGTTAAACTCAATCAGCCTCTTCACCCATAATTATGGATGTGTAGTGTGCCTTGGAAATTTTCTGGACTGCAGGTGTAGCCCTTCTCTAACAGACTGATAAAGCAATGACAATTGGTTAATTAATGGTCAATTTAATGTATTTCTTGTTAATTTAGGTTTTCAACATTAAACTTATTTTTTTGTAGTGAGGAATGAGAAAAAATAAGCTGCTTGCCTGAAAAATTCTCTTTGAATCTGAAATGTACTGAACAGGTGTCATTACTATGATTACTATGAAGACTGTATAAATGTACTGTATAGATGTCATTACTATGAAGACTGTATAACAAGCAATATCTGCAGCTACACACACACACACACATATATATATATATATATATATATATATATATATATATATATATATTGATATCTTATTCAAGTGCTACATTATGATTACTTTTAGTAGTAAAGTGTATATATATATATATATATATATATATATATTTATATATATATATATATATATATATATATATATATATATTCATGTAAGTAGTTTAGCAATGTAACTTAAAATACTGGAAATATACTCTGAGACGTGACCACGGAAACATTAATGCACCCTTCTTGTACCTCGAGGAACATAAATATTCAAATAATCCATAATGAATTAGTAAGGCAAACCGAACTGACTCAGTTTAAAATAATAAATGTTTTAATAGAGCATGCCACAGGTAAGCACTTTCACATAAGCTTCATCAGACCGTTAAAATTCAAAAACACATTCAATTAAAGCTTTTTATACAAAGCAAACATGTGTTGAGTCAAGTAATTTAACTCAGTCAAGCATTTAAAGTTGTATCCCAGCCATAACACTCACTATATAGTACCTATATAGTGATACTTCATAATAGAGTATGTGCAATGAAAAACACATTCTAAGGTTGAATAGTATGTGCAAAGCGCATCATCATAAAAAACAAGGAAATAAAACATTCAATTCAACAACACAATATGTATCCGAGTATACTTAATATATGTACATTATTGAATGTCTAGCTTACTTGTCATGGTTCCATTAATATTCTAACCAGATAAACTCAGATTTTGCCAACTTTGCTATGTGATCTAAACAAATTTCAATCCCATTTGTGTAACAGGATTTGTATCTGAAGTTACCACTAAAAACAGACTTCAGTTAGCGTTGAACATATGCTAAACCACAGATGGCTGATGTGTAATATTTATATACAAAGGCTACTATAGCCTCTAACCATCTCCTGATCATCCACAGCCCGACCAGTTTTAAACTTTCTAATGAAGTACAAGAAATAAAAAGCAAAAAATACAATAATGTAAGTACATAAAATAAATATATTCAAAAATATAAAAATATTCCATACTGCGAGATAAAAATAAACAGTATTATAAAATAACTAAACAACTATAGAATCTCAATGGTATCCTATAAAAGTGCCCAGCATGAAACGAATTAGCTGAGTCGCTAATAGGGCGGGTCTACATAACCCGATATAGTGCAAAAAACTATCCAAAAATGAACAACTAATAAAAATATATTTAGATGCACATCCAAAAAAAATGGCTTGTGAGCTTAAAAGACATTGCATCTATGCTACTCACCGACAATGTGAAGTAGTGCTATAGAACTGTTTATCTATACAAATGCCTATAATCATATCTTATTAACGGCCAGAAAGCCAAGTCAGCTGAAACTGATGTACACAACTACTCATCTAACATACTGGCTAGCAAAGTCATATACAACATGTGGATAGCTAAGTAGCAGTAATGATATATACACAAATATGGTATAAAATTTTTACATTTAAAGAATTTTTATTGTTACACTATCTAACTATAAGGCATCTAGCTTTTAATATCGGTTTAATGGAAGCTCATTCATTGAGCCCTTTACCTTTGTCTGCCCTAAATCTCATGATCCAATTGATCTCCTTCTTCTCTGTGTGATTGCGTACATTGCCTTTTCTAACTGAGGGTATATTAAGATCAATAGCCATAAAAGTAAAAATATGATCTTGACCTGCTGTTACTACATGCTTGGCCAAGGCATTGGTTAGGTGTTGAATCCTAATGGCATATAGATGTTTCCGTATCCTAGTGCGAAAGGATCTATCGGTTTTGCCAATATAATAAACTTGACATTGTTGGCAAGTAGCCATATAAACTATATGAGATGTGTTGCAATTGGCTGAGACATGAAATCTGTATAACTGGCCAGTGTCAGGATGTATAAAACTATCACCTGGCTCAATGTACTTACAATAATTACACTTACCACAGGAGTGCCCTTATATAACTCTGTGGCAGCCCTCATCTTGGTGTTACAAAGTAATCTCCTAAGACTGGGTTTGTTTTTATATAAGAAATGTGGTTTATCACCCACTATGTTCAAAATATCATTGTCCATGGTAAGGATACACCAATGGCTATTAATTAAATTCCTTACCTCTTGCATCTCGCTAGTAAAAAACATAGGTATTTTTGTAATATATGATGTGCTATCTGTATGGTAACTATTCAGATTGACTTGTGCAGAAAAATATGGTGCTGCTCTTTCTTCTTGCATGGTACTGATACTCTGTAGTCCTGTCATAATTTCATGTCCCTTGTAACTACGTTTCATCAACCTATGTTTAAATAGATGGATTTCATGTTGATATCCTTCATTACTAGCATTTAATCGTGAAATACGCATGCTCTGCCCTTTAATAATATTCCTAAATATGTAATTTGGATGCATGCTATAACGATGGAGGAGGAAATTCCTGTAGCACTGTTTTCTGCATACTCCAGTATTAGCATGAGTATCCAGCTGTAACGATGGAGGAGGGAATTCCTGCAGCACTGTTTTCTGTATGCTCCAGTATTAACATGAGTATCCAGCTATAACGATGGAGGAAGGAATTCCTGTAGCACTGTTTTCTGTATACTCCAGTATTAACATGAGTATCCATAACTCACTCAACATAAATGTCTAGATATTCAATTCTAGTTCCAGAAAACTTAGATGTAAACTTCAAATATGTAGTCATAGTATTCATATATGCTAAATATTCAGCTAATCCTTCAGAACTACCCTCCCAAATAAAAAAAACGTCGTCCACAAACCGTCGGTAAAAGTGGACTCTCTCCTGGTGTGAAGGAACAATGAACAATTGTTCTTCTTCCCATGCAGCTAAAAACATGTTGGCGTAGCTATTGGCACAAGATGTGCCCATAGCCACGCCATCACATTGTATGTATATATTGGAGTCATATACAAATACATTGTTCTCCAAAATTATTTCTAAAAAGAAACAAATGAGATCTACTTGTTTATCTGTATAGTCACTATGTCTACTTTTGTACTTCTTAATAGTGGTAAAGCCCAAGTCATTGGGTATGATAGTAAATAACGATTGTACATCTAAAGTTACAAACATCATATCTAACTTCATTGGAACTTCATTAAAAAATTTGTATAGGTCCAATAAGAATTGTTTAGTGTCCTTTAAACTATATGGATTCCTATCTATTACTGGCCTTAGATGTTTATATATATATATATATATATATATATATATATATATATACATATATATATATATATATATATATATATATATGTTGATATCTTATTCAAGTGCTACATCATGATTACTTTTAGTAGTAATGTATATATATTCTTGTAAGTAGTTTAGCAATGTGTTCTGACAACAAGGGATGTAACATCAGATGTGGGTCACACAAAACATTACTCATTATAATTTACATAACAACTAATGTAATATCTTTTGAAAGAGACATATGATTAAGACAATATTTCAAAAGGGCCTAATGATGGACTACTTATACATCTATGCAGCGCATATGAACTGTAATTGTTGGCATAATGATTTTATTATGAAATCATTCAGTGATACTTTATTCAGTGAAGCTTTTTTGAAGTCACATTCACTACACAGTAAAAGAAATTTAGTCCAGCTAAGTATGAATTGTTCTCCATCTATGAATACTGCAGATAGCAAGTCAAGTTTGGTATCTACTTCTCTGAAGTACAGGCTAACACAGAAGGTCTCTGGCTAACGAAGTTCGCAGATGACTGCAAACTAGGAGCCATAGTCAAGTCCCCAAATGATGTGTACATCCTACAGAAGGGCCTCACTGAGACAGATGCCTGGTGTCAGAGCCATGGCCTCAAGCTCAATGCCAAAAGGTGCAGTGTCATCCCCTTTGGTAAAAACTCTGAACCCATGAACTACCACATAGGCAGCAATCTACTTAACACCGAATGCGTGATAAGAGACCTTGGGACCCAGGTGGACAGTAGTCTCTCCTTTGATAGTTACATCACCACAGTAGTCAGGAAGTCCTTCTACATGGCACACCTCATCATAAAAGGGTTCTCATCCAGGAAAAAAGAGGTCATTGTTCCCCTCTACTCGTCACTCATTAGACCCATTATAGAGTACAACACCCCTTTTGGAATGTACCTCACAAGACATCTGCAGCAGCTGGAAAGGCCACTGAAGTACCTCACAAAGAGGATTACTGGCCTCAAACAAATGCCCTACACTGACCACCTCAAAAAACGCCAGCTTTACTCCGTAGCATATCATTTACTCCGAGGTGATCTCTGCCTAACATATAAAGCAATGTCAAACCCAGAGCTGTTGGACATGCTATACCTAAAGAAATCCCAATCCCTCCAAGCTACATGCTCTAGGGACCTAAATCTTGTCACCACAATAAACAGGGCACGCTGGAGGGATAGATTCCTGTCACAGAGACTTCCTATACTCTGGAACAAGCTACCCATCTATATCAAGCAAAGTTCTTCATTAGCACTCTTTAAGAAAAATCTTGATGAGTGGATGGGAAATAGGAAATATACCCTGGGGATCACTTCTGTGTCTCTGCTCAACAGTGGCACAGGAAAATAACTTTCTTGGGTGGCGTAAGCCATGGAACCTTGCTGGCTAGGCTTACGTAGGCCCTTGGGCCGATAGCCTAGTACCTACCTATGAACCTATGAAGTTGTTATATTTTCAAATCTTTTGATGAGGATTGCATATTATAAATTCTAATACAAGCAAATTTTGTAAATATACTCTCAATAATAATATTGTTCATGCTAGAATACTGATGATTTTAAACTATACAAGACCAGATTTAATAATACACATTATTTTCATTATAAGCTATTAATAGAATGCTAAGAAAGACATTATTAATATGTTTATTTTAAAACTGACTCCTGCTAAAGCAAACAATAGTACAGAATGTTTATGCAAGTTGGTTAATATATTTAATACAAGGAAACATCTAATAAATATGAAAGAATCACAATCTCTAAACATTATATAACTTCCTAGAAAATAAGTTTTAATTTTTGTTTACATAAAAGTAACAATGTATTTTCAAGACATGTATATATGTTGATGAGTTAAATATTATCATACAAGTTTTGTTAAAAATTAGATGAAAATAGGAAATATAGTAGCAATTACTAAATATAAATATATGGAGGAAGCTGAGGCTCTGCTACTATGGCTAGAGTGGTTAAACTGAGTAGCAGATGCATCTCAATTTAGGAGTTTACAACTCCAGGCAGGGTGCGGGGTTTGTATTTAAGGTTATGAAAGTACTTTTTAGTAACAAAAGACACTTCTTCAAGACATCCTATATAGGTATTATACACAAGGTTCCTATTTTAGATATAATTAAAATAAATTCCATCCATAAAATAAACCAATATATGAATAAACAACCCATTCCAATACAAAACAAAGGGACAGTCATAGAAAAATAAGGAAAAAAATCAAAGATTTTGAATAAAAAAGAATCACTTTAAACAAGTTAAAACAACTAAAATGGTCCATCTGAAAGGTATATTCATTAACATCAATGGTTTAAATAACCCATATAAAAGAGGAAATTTGTATCAATACTTAACTTTACATAAATCTAATATAATTTTCATACAGGAAACACATATTCTGAAAAAAAGATATAACCAAATTAGATACAAATAAGTTTATGGTTTTGTCTAGCCCCAAATACACACAGAAATAAAGAGGTCTAGCCATACAATGGAACAAACTGTTACCTATTCCTAAAATAATAAACACTTATCAAGATGATAAAGGAATGTTTTGTTTAATTATAGTGGAAATAAATAGTAAGATCTTCATCTTGATTAATGTCTACTGGATACCAGGTATAGGAATTAATACTGTCAAACAACACCTACATCAAATTGTTCTCTTTGCCAAAGGAAATATTACAATAGCAGGTGATTTTAATTATATATTAAATGAAAATGAAACTAGTATTAAAGATAAAAGGGAAATATCATCACAGGCCAAACATCTAAAACATTGTATGAATTCATTTCACCTAAATTATATAAATAATCAAGGAGATCCAAAATCATAACCTTTCTCATTTTTCTCTAACAGACATGGTTCCTATTCTAAAATAGACAGAATTCTTATTTCCAATTAACTAATGATATAACTAAATCTATGGTTATCTCATGTCCATTATCTGATCATAATTCTCTAACATTTGAACTAAATAAAAACTCATCATTTAATGTACAGTTCAGAAGAATACCAGTTTATATTACTAAATTAGAGGAATTTAGGGAATTTATAACAAATGAAACACAGACTTTTATAGAAATAAACACCGCTCCTGATACATCTGTGATCTACAGCTGGGATGCACTCAAAGCATATCTTTATGGGAAAATAATCAAATGGTATAATAATAAAAGAAAATCCTGGGATAAAGAATTGCAGGGACTACAGAATAAATTAGATAACCTTAAACTTAGCCTAAAAAATATTAATATAAATAATGACATAAAAGAGAAAATTAACATATTAAACAATAAATATCTAGAAATCCTTAATCACAAAACTATGATATGCCTTGAAAAATATAAATTTCTTACTTTTTCAAATAATCCCAAAAACTTAAATAGACTTAAAAATAAAACTAAATGACTCAACAAACACAACCACATTAAAGAAATCTATTCCACAAAGAAAAAGAAAAAAGTATATAATATACAAGATATAGTAGAAGAATTCAGGGAACATATCCAGAAAATGAATCATAAAGAAGTTGCTATGGATTCAAAGGAAATTATAAAAAAATATTTATAAACAAATACTCTAACAAATACCTTAATAAATAACAAGTAGAATTAATAGACAAAATATTTTACATATAGACATCCAAACCCAAATTAACAAACTTAAACTAAACAAAGCTCCAGGGAATGATGGAATCATACAAGAAATATATAAAATCATGCCCAAAAGTGGAAATATACATTCATAGCACCCATTATGAAACCAAATAAAGATCCAACAAAATGCTTTGCATATAGGCCCATTTCATTATTGAATACTGACTACAAAATGTTTATGAACATATATGCTGATAGATTGAAAAGTTTACTCCTGAACCTGATTGATGAAGATAAAACAGGTTTCATAATACATAGAAATACATTTGAGAATATAAAAAGAACACTTTCATTAATAGATTACTCAAATAAAAAAAAGACTTAATCCTAACAAGTTTAGCTATAAACTCTGCATTTGATTCAGTAAACTGGGACTATTTGTTTACATTACTTAAAAACCTTCATTTTCAGATAACTTTATAAGCCTAATATATTTATATAAAAGCACCCAAGCATATATAAAAATAGGTATGTATATATCACAAAATATCCCAGTTTGAAAAGGAACTAAACAGGGTTGTCCTCTCTCTCCTTTATTATTTACTCTAATAATGGAACCATAGGCTAATGCCATAAGAATGAATAAAGAAATAGAAGGATTTAATATAAATACTGAAATTACATCTAAAATACAACTCTTCGCAGATTATGCTCTTGTTACTTTAAATGGAAATATGAATTCTATACCTGCTTTATTTGATTCTATGGATAACTTTCAAAAAAAAATCAGGCCTGACATTTAACAATGAGAAAACAAAAATACTTCCAATTTACCTTAATAAAAACAAACTATGAAATGAATATCTTAAATATATACCAGCTTCAGGGCAGATTACCTATCTAGGAATGACATTAACCAAGGATGTCAAAATATAATACACTTTAATTATAATAACATACTTAAAATATTCAATCCCTTATAACAAAATGGGATAAAATCTAATTTGTAATGGAAGAAAGACTAACAATAATCAAAATGATCATTCTTCCAAAAATATTATATATTATTCAATTTCATTACTTCAATCAAAACCAGTAGTTAAAACTCATTGATGTTATAATTTCTATGGTTCCCAAATAAACCTAGAATAGCTCTAAAATATCATGCAAGTAGTTGGACGAAAGGAGGAATTGCCTTCCCGGATCTAGAGCTATACACAACTGCCTCAATAATCAAAACAATATCACTATTAATGGATTAACTATTTTTAGCTAAATGGAAGAAATACTGGGAAGCAATATGTATGGACACATTTATTAGACCCCAAACTTATAAAATAAATACATTAAATAATCCCTTTACTTGGATATTAAAAGATCTTTTTACAACATAAGATACACCAAAGCATTTAACAACTTATAGGTTCATAGGTTCATAGGTGTGTTCTAGGCTAATGGCCCTGGAGCCTTTACAAGCCTAGCCCATAGGCTTACCCTGGCATTGTGCCACCCGACCTTAGTTCCCAGTGCCTCTGTCAAGTGATCCCCAGGGTGAATTTTCTATTTCCCATCCACTCATCAAGATTTCTTTTGAAGAGGGCCAGTGAGGTAATCTGTTTGACATGTATAGGAAGTCTATTCCATAGCATGGGCAGTCTCTGTGTTATGAACCTGTCCCTCCAGCACGTTCTGTTGATTGTAGTAATGAGGTTGAGGTCTCTGGAGCGTGTAGTGTGGAGGGATTGAGCTTTCTTTAGATGTAGCATTTCTAACACAGCTGGGTAAGACATGGCTTTGTAAGTCAAGCAAAGATTGCCTCTAAGTAGGCGATATGAGACAGAGAATAGTGGGAGTTTTTTGAGTATGTCCATATAGGACAAGTGTTTAAGGCCTAGGATCCTCTTTGTGAGGTACTTTTGTGGTCTCTCCAGTTGTTGCAGGTGTCTAGTGAAGTACATGCCAAATGGGGCATTGTACTCGATGACTGGCCTAATGAGGGAAGAGTAGAGGGAGACAATGACCTCTTTCTTCCTGGATGCAAAACCCTTAGTAATGAGATGTGTCACATAGAAGGACTTTCTGATGACAGTGGCAATGTGGTGGTCAAAAGAGAGGTGGCTGTCAACCTGTGTTTCCAGATCTCAGATCTCTCATAACACCTTATGTGTTCAGTGGACTACCATCGATGTGGTAATTCATGGGAACTGGGTTTTTCCCAAAGGGGATGACAACACATATTTTGGCATTGAGCTTAAGGCCATGGTTCTGACACCAGTTGTTGGTCTCAGTGTGATCTTTCTGTAGGATGTCAACATCACTTGGGGAGTTAATAATAGCTCCCAACTTGCAATTGTCTGTGAACTTTGTCAGCCAGAGTCCCTTTGTGTTGGCCTGGACTTCAGAGAAGTAGATACCAAACAGGAGAGGACCCAGGACCGAACCCTGTGGAACTCCACTCATGACTGATTGGCAGTCTGACTTGGAGTCAGCTACTCTCACACTGTGGGTTCTATCTGTGAGACAGTTTGTAACCCACCCAGTGATATAGGGGTTGATGCCTAGCTTAGTGAGCTTTTCTATGATTCCTGAGTGGGGAATAGTATCAAAGGCCTTGGCCAGATCAAGGTAGGCTGTATGAACCACCTTGCCTTCATCCACAGCTCTGGTGACTGACTCAAAGAAGTCGACCAAGTTGAGCAGGCATGATCTACCCTTCACAAAACCAAACTGTGTGGAATCCAGAGTTTGGAGGTTCCCTATATCCTTGTTTATTAGGTCCATGATGATGCGTTCCATAGCTTTGCATATCAGACTCATCAGGCTAATGGGGAGATAGTTCCCAGGGTCTGTAGTCACTCCTTTGTGGAACTTTATATTTAAATATCCAATGTATAGAGAATGTTTTTTCCTCCTAGGTCCTACAGCCTACACACAAGGAATTGTCTCTTTTTTTTGATTCCATTAAAATATCATTACTTAAAGAAAAAATATTGATATATTGGTTTCAGATGATGTTAAATAATGAAATCAAAACTATAGACAATTTAATTCAAGAGTTTGAATTAGATAATAATCTCTTGTTAGAATTAAAAACATATAGGCAATTCCAGTTAAATATGTTGGATCTAATATCTCCTACAAACAAAAAATCAGTCCCTTTGTTGTTGAACTATCTAGTCCTGAATATACAACATGAAACTACATCCAAAGGCAAGTTATCACAATTATATAAAATCATTAGAGATGAAACATATAGCTGCAATGAATGCTTATGGAATTATTATATTTCTATTAATAATGAGCAACCTGATGAACAAGATAAAAGAACATTTTAGAATCAGCTAGCAAAGCAACCTCATCACTTAGATGGAAGTCATACACATGGAAATTTATATATAGGTCATTTTGCACACCTCTTATTATGAGTACGATTACCAAAAAAGAAAATCTATGTAATAGATGTAAAATTGTAAAAAACGCAGATTGGGCACACATGGTTTATGATTGTAAGGAATTAAAATGCTATTGAGGAAAAATAAATGAATTCTTACAAGCCATATTTACTGATAATTTTACTTTAACTAAATCTATGGCCCTCTTTAACACACCTATACATAACAGTGTTAAAAATATTAAACTTCCTTTGTTATGGTCAATCTTAGCAGTGGCCTGAAAGATCATAACCAGAAACTGGATATCAGATATCCCATCATCTTTTAATGAATTTAAAAATACAATTACAGAAATATGTCACTTGGAACTTTGCACTATAAAATCAAGATCATCTAGGAAAAATTATTATAACATGTGGGCTAGTTTACAGAAATTATAAAAAAAGGAATGTATCACAACATGAAACCTTGACAATAATATACGGTATTGAAATGTGTATGTATGGATGTCTTTGTAAATGCTTTGGTTATGTTATGTTTATTATACATGTATTGTTGATCAAATGTTATAAATATATGTAATAATTACGTCTATTTGCTTTATATGTAAAACTCAATAAAGCTGTTTTCAAAAAAAATAAAAGTGCTGCTAACTAGCCTGCAACTTGGCCACACCCCCCAGTTAAACATCATTTTGAATTGCACTTCCATACATCTTACCATCATTTAAAATTCAGGATACTAATGATGCATTTATATAAGATGGGTCAGTATTAATGCTCTCTTTCTTTACTACTAAAGTTGATAAAAATAACTTTTATGACACACATATGGTTAGATCGTGTTTTATTGTTGATGCTGTACATGAATGCTGTAACTATGATATTAATAAACGGAAGTTGAATATAGCAAAAATGAAAGTAACATGACTCATAAATATGAATTGCTGTATGTTGATCATATTTATACTAGTTACCTATTAAAGTAGTTACCCCAACAAATCTGAAATAATAATTATAAACATTAGTTATACTCTTTCAGCTGAAACATTTGTAATGCTAGTGTAGTGCACAGCTTATTTAATGTAACCTGATCCAATGTTTCTATATTGAAGTCACTGTTATGTCATTGTCAGTAGTGCAACAGGCAGCACACTTACCTTTGGAGCAAAAGACTGTGGGTTCCATTCCCACACTAGGTGGATGGATTGTTGACACTGCAGTGCAGCATAAGGGGGGTGCTGCACTCCAGAGTACTCCATCTTTTGGATGAGACATTAAACTGAGGTCCCATTGAGCTGGTCATAGCTCAAGTGGATGTAAAAAACCCCATGGCACCTATTACAAAGAGTAGGGAAACTTTTTTTATAAACCGAAAAGACATTCCTCAGACTCAAACAGTAAAAAAATAGCTCACATCAAGATGAATTTCCCAGTTCTTTCTGCCACAGCCAACTCTGCAGTGTTTTTATGGTAACAGCACAATTCCACAATTTATTATACAGGAGAATATCAAATTTCACAAGTCAGTATATCCATAATGCACTAAAAGCAATTTTATCACAACAATCTCTTTAATCAGAGTTGAGACATTTATAATACCCATACATTAACATTGGCATGGCAACATTATCCAAGAAATACAATTTATATTCAGACTAAACAGCTTCTCAAAAATAGCAAACACTTGAACAGGATAACAGTACATGTTCCACAGCCTCTTCTACTTCTGCAAACATCACATAACCTTTGTGCTAAAATGTTGTACTTCTTCAAACACTCTGTGGCTAACTTACTTATCATTAGGTGCCATAAAAAATCATGAACCTCTAAATATATTTTAAACTGTATTTCTTTTGTTTTGTAAAACATTTGTTAACATCCCTCAAAGCTCTCTAAGGCTTACCATAAAAAGGCATCTATAATTTCAACATACCACAACTTTTGCACAGGTAAAGGAGTATAAATATCAGTCTCCCAGCATCTACTTTTCTTATTACATTCTTTTAAAATAATGTGAGCAATGATCTGATGTTTTCTTTTTTTATTGGCCAAACTATCCCATTAGCCATAGTATTTAGCCCACAATACCTTTCCCAATAAATCATTTTGGCTCAAATATATCTTATGAAAAACATAGTATAAGTGAACTGAAGCTAAACACACAATTAGACTTAATCATTTCCTAAATTTTTTGGTTCTTAGGTGAGTATTAGGCTAACTGCCCTGAAGGGTCAATTTAAACTGAGTTAATATCTTAGCTCAGACTCAAAGCCTGTACCTTGTGTTCATGAGATGAAGGTTTTAGTTATAATACCAAACTCAGTTCTGCTTTTTGAGTCCCAAACCATCCTCCTCAACATTATAATATAGCACTCACATTTCATTTTTGTAGAATTAAGCTGACAACCCTATGTAAACCCAAAATATAATTTCAACAACCTCTTCTCTTTACTCCTAAGTAATGAAAAAATGCTACCATAGTAACTCAGTTTACTCAAAATCATAGAATGTAAAATAAACATATTTTTCCCTATAAGACAGTGTATAAACTATCCACTGGTACAACTTAAATGAAATTCTAACTAAAAGATCATCCTAACTATCATAAAATGCCAAACTACAATCAAAGGAAACACACAATACAGTAACAGCAGTACTATGAACAGGAGGAATAGAATCTAAACATGTGGATGCATACCCATGACACTTAGCCATATTAGAAAAGAGATGCACAACATTATAAAACTTTTACTAAACCATAAACATTCATCAACGACTCAGAAGAACTCAATAGAAAATTTAAATCATCTGCATAAGACAACAAAGAGGAATGTATACATCAGAAGTAATCACTAATCTTACAACCATGAATAAAGTACAGTTTTCCAGTACAGTAGACAGAACTATGCAAAACAGCAAACCACTCATAGGGCAGTCCTACTTTACGCCTCTTTGTCTTAATATTTTCCATCTAAGCCAACCATTAACTAGAGGTCTAGCCCAATTCTGACTATAAATACTTTGTAGAATTTGCAAACATGCTGTACTAATATTACAAGCACAATAAATAGACCATAAGTAATCATATGGTATTATATACAATGCCTTATGTATATCAAAAGAGAACAAACTTGCTCTCTTCTTATGTCTAATAACAGAGCCAGTAACTTCACACAATAATATTAAGATATCTCTTATATTTTCCATTTAACCCCATATACACCTTCATAAAATTTAGGTAGAAAGACTTTACTTAGACTTCAGTTAAAACTTTACAAAAAATTTGTAATCAAAATTGCTGAGCTTTAAAGGCCTCTTATTTGTGATATCATCCCTATTCCATTTTTATAGACAAAATACACAACACTCTCACAAATGTTAGCATGCCTTCACCCAGTATGCATCCATTCATTCAAAATACCCCAACATATTTTTCTCAAATCCAAAGTCATACTTGTATGAAAGGCATATGCTAAAACATCCAGGCCTGTTGATGACTCTACTTTAACAGATGTTGAAACTACATTTAATTCATCTAATGTAATAACCATATCTAAAAAGACTTTTTTTTAGAAAGATAAGTCATATTCCAATTAAGAGTAACTTCACAAAAGGGATGATACATTGTTTTAAGATACCTTTCAATAACATAAATAATTTCTGGTTGAGATGCTTTTACCACCCTCTCTGAGTCACTCATTGCTGTCATAGAAATATGTGGATAGTTAACTAATTTTCTATAAAAAGGAGAACAATTCTTCAAAAGTACTTGTTATCACATACGTTTGTCTATAGATTGCTTTTTCATGCTATCAGCCATCAAATGATTTAGCAACTGATGATATTTGTCTTAAATTTGTTCTGACAATAGTTTACTTCCATAATCAGTTTTTTGGGTTGGGGTCAGTGTAATGGGTTAAGGTATTTGCCTCACAGGCACAAGGTGCAGAGTTTGATTCTCATATGTGAAAGATAATTTAGCTAATTTTAAAAAGGCCTGCAAAGGCAACTTGCCTATTACCAACCTATATAACAAACTTTCTTCATATTACCTAACATATATTTATCTTGAAAAGCTATGCAGCAATATGTTCCTTTAACATAAAAAGGATACATACTAGGATGCTGTTGCCAAACAATATCTTCTTCCAACAGCCAGTCTTTCATTTGTAAAAGCCATCCATTTAACTTTAATATTCCTTTGCTAATGCATATACAGCATGAAAGAAAACTAACAGAAATAAAACTGCAGCATGCTCAGTAAATGGCAAACTTAACCACTCTAATTCATGCAATTCAATATAAAAGTAAAAGCAAAAAAATATATATATCTGTATGTACGATTCCCCTATTTTAAATAGAACCCTTTGAATTTACCCAGTGGCAATCGACAAAATTTGAACACCTCTCTCATTATTACAATACCATCTTAACTTTACTCAAAGTCTGTCATAGATGACAATTAAAATCTCCTAAGAATGTAACAGGCATATTCATAGCAACATAAGGTTTTAGAATTTGAAAAAGCTCTTCCCTATATGACCATACAGTGGGTACATATAAACAAATAATAATGCATTCCTTCCCCTAAAATCAAAAACTACTAATTTACCTGGCTCCACAACAATAAAATCCAACAAAGTAAAGAATAATTTACAAAGTATAGCAATCCAATAACACAGTGCTTCACCAAAAGACCATAAAACCTTATGTCCCCAACAGCATTCAGTTTGTTTCTTACAATAAACCTTCAACTTCCTAATGTCTAATTAACAACAACAAAAATAAAAAAGAAATCCACAACAATTTTATAAACATCTGTAATAGTATATCTACTTATATCATTTTTAAAATTATCAATATTTCAACAACAGAATGACATTATATCCTTTCCATTTTTTACTGGTTTTAGCAACCTGCTTCAACTTACTTTTCTTCACTCTTTCCCTGCTGGCAGCAGTTTTCATTTCATTAGCATCACTTACATCAGCATCTATACTATCCTTAAGAAGTATATCCAGTGAACATTCAATGTCATTATCATTAAGAAGTATATCCAGTGACAATTCAATATCATTATCCTTAAGAAGTATATCCAGTGAACATTCAATGTCATTATCCTTAAGATGTATATCCAGTGAAAATTCAATGTCATTATCCTTAAGAAGTATATCCAGTCAACATTCAATGTCATTATCCTTAAGAAGTATATCCAGTGAACATTCAATGTCATTATCCTTAAGATGTATATCCAGTGAACATTCAATGTCATTATCCTTAAGAAGTATATCCAGTGAAAATTCAATATCATTATCCTTAAGAAGTATATCCAGTGAACATTCAATGTCATTATCCTTAAGAAGTATATCCAGTGAACATTCAATGTCATTATCCTTAAGAAGTATATCCAGTGAACATTCCACGTCATTATCCTTAAGAAGTATATCCAGTGAACATTCAATGTCATTATCCTTAAGAAGTATATCCAGTGAACATTCAATGTTATTATACTTAAGAAGTATATCCAGTGAACATTCAATGTCATTATTCTTAAGAAGTATATCCAGTGAAAATTTGATGTCATTATCCTTAAGAAGTATATCCAGTGAACATTCAATGTCATTATCATTAAGAAGTATATCCAGTGACAACTCAATATCATTATCCTTAAGAAGCATATCCAGTGAACATTCAATGTCATTATTCTTAAGAAGTATATCCAGTGAAAATTTGATGTCATTATCCTTAAGAAGTATATCCAGTGAACATTCAATGTCATTATCCTTAAGAAGTATATCCAGTGAACATTCCACGTCATTATCCTTAAGAAGTATATCCAGTGAACATTCAATGTCATTATCCTTAAGAAGTATATCCAGTGAACATTCGATGTTATTATACTTAAGAAGTATATCCAGTGAACATTCAATGTCATTATCCTTAAGAAGTATATCCAGTGAAAATTCAATATCATTATCCTTAAGAAGTATATCCAGTGAACATTCAATGTCATTATCCTTAAGAAGTATATCCAGTGAACATTCAATGTCATTATCATTAAGAAGTATATCCAGTGACAACTCAATATCATTATCCTTAAGAAGCATATCCAGTGAACATTCAATGTCATTATTCTTAAGAAGTATATCCAGTGAACATTCAATGCCATTATCCTTAAGAAGTATATCCAGTGAACATTGAATGCCATTATCCTTAAGAAGTATATCCAGTGAACATTCAATGTCATTATCCTTAAGAAGTATATCCAGTGACCATTTGATGTCATTATCCTTAAGAAGTATATCCAGTGAACATTCAATGTCCTTATCCTTAAGAAGTATATCCAGTGAAAATTCAATATCATTATCCTTAAGAAGTATATCCAGTGAACATTCAATGTCATTATCCTTAAGAAGTATATCCAGTGAACATTCAATGTCATTATCATTAAGAAGTATATCCAGTGACAATTCAATATCATTATCCTTAAGAAGTATATCCAGTGAACATTCAATGTCATTATCCTTAAGAAGTATATCCAGTGGAATGTCATTATCCTGAGACTTGTCATGAGGTGAGTCTTCACCAGTAATAATAAACGTACCACATATGTCATAATTGTCATCTAACACAGCTGTAGATGGTTTAATGGCAATAACCAATGTCTTCACTACAGAATGCTCCTCAGCAAGTTGTGGGAAGTCAAACCAAAAATGACCAACCTGCTTACATTTCTTATAAGTTACTACATATTGTTTTACAGTATGCCCAAGTTCCCCACCTTGTGATCTTTTAGAGTTATCACAATCATTAATAAGCTAGCTCTCAGGGTCACAAAAATAAAACATGTTTGATGTTATCTCCTATATGGGATGTATACTCTGTACCTGCCAATAATTACTTGGGAAATGTTAATGACTTACCCTTCTTTTGATAATGTTACAAGAAACCCAACCACCCATCCAAAAATTTCTCTTATCATATCTCTTCATTGATGTCATGAGCAATATTACTCTAAGAAAATAATTTCAAGTTCAGCCATTTTAGCAGGTCTAAACTGCAAAAAGATATGTTTTTGAAAGGAGAGATTTAGTCCAGCAAATACATCATTCCACAGTGCACATGACCTTTTTAAATCACAGTTCCGCAAAAAACTTTAGTAACAATATGGTTTTCAAACATAACATCACAAAAGGAGTCTTTTCCAATGTGTATGAATGCACATATGTGTTGTAGAGCAACAACCAAAGGGACTATCAACTTATCCCAAATTGCATATCTATTAATGTGTGGATTCCTTTTAGCTTGAATATGCACTACTGGCAAATTAAACACCCAGAAGAAGGTGTCTTTGGTTTTAAGCCAGAAGGTATAGCTGCTGCACATGTAGAAATGGTAGGCTGGGGTTCTGAAACTACATGCTTCTAACAATTGCCAAACAGAAGTATCAGCAAGAAGTGGAAATTTAAGGTTGTCTCATATCATCTTTGTATGCAATTCATCCTGCACATCTAATTTGTCCATAATATGGTTCCACAGAACAGGCATTTCACCGTAGGTTCTCCAGCATTCAACAAAAGAAGCTGATTTATCATTTGACAAATTGCCCTCCGACAAATGCCAGACAAAGTCATCTCAAGTGACAGTTTCTCATCAGTTTCAGAATTCTTTCACTCGATACTGCTGTCACCCTGTGACCCACCACACTAACACCAGAAACGAAAAGAGTAGTGGAGGTTCCATGACCAGATTACCCCTAATGCTATAAATACTGCCTTCGGTCTCCCCCATGAAAAGAGGTCACTAGTGGGAGTAACCCAGTCAACAAAGAATAAATAAAAATAAATAAAATCTTTTATTTATATCTTGTATTGCTGAATCTATCATTTGAAAGTGTATGTATCTTTTTGACTCTCACATTGATGCATGGATTGTAAATGTGGTTTTCTTTTCTGTTTATAGAAAAAGTCACCTATATTGATAATTTCTAGATACATGCATATTTAGCTCTACAAAAACTAGAGTTAAATGTCTGTATAACAAAAGATTACACAGGTTATGCAGGAAAACAGTCACACCTGTCACAGTAAGAGCTGCTGTAAAAAGGAACTGTTTACACAATGCGGGAAATTGAGATTCGGAGACACATTAGCCACGATGAGGAAAGACTTCATTATTGGTTAATTTGCACAGAAACCCCCTAATTCAGTCACACACACACACACACACACACACACACACACACACACACACACACACACACACACACACACACACACACACAAACACACACACCACATACCTGTCCCTGAGATGTCAGAATGTCTCTGATGTCCCCTTTGTTTCTCCTGCTGTTACAAATCCTGGATTATTACAGACAGTTACTAATGCCAGAAATTACCGTTTTATACTTCTTGTTGTACAGAAACTTCACTGTGATGCTACACCTGTTGCTCTATTAATTTTTTTAAGTAATTCTTAGTCACATTTCAAACATTCCCCCTGGAGTCACCTAGTGTTCCTCTCACCTTGTCTTGAAGCCTTCCTCCTATCCCCATCCCTCTCAACTAGATACAAAAAAGATGCACTAATTTACTAGTTAATGTAGTAGTGGGTTAATGCTGCACTAACATACTAGTTAATTTAGTAGTGGGTAAATGCTATACTAACCTACTAGTTAATGTAGTAGTGGATTAATGCTGCACTAACTTAGTTAATGTAGTAATGGGTTAATGCTGTACTAACATATTAGTTAATGTAGTAGCGGGTTAATGTTGCACTAACCTACTAGTTAATGTAGTACTGGGTTAATGCTGCACTAACCTACTAGTTAATACAGTAGTGGATTAATGCTGCACTAACTTACTAGTTAATGTAGTAGTGAGTTAATGCAGCACTAACTTACTAGTTAATGAAATAGTGGGTTAATGCAGCACTAACTTACTAGTTAATGAAGTAGTGGGTTAATGCTGCACTGACTTACTAGTTAATGTAGAAGTGGGTTAATACTGCAGTTTCCTGTGACAAGGGTAAAGGGTTTCAAGCCTTTTTCACCATTCCATTCTTACATAATTTTTGTAATTTGTTTTTACTTTTATTTTTAATGGAATGTTATCCCTGGTTTCTAGTGGTGGTGCAGCAGAGTTTGAATCTATTTTGCTTCCCTTAAGGCACACTATTGATAGTATCCCTGGTGACTAGTGCTCTCTGCCACAAACCACATCTTTTGTTTATATCTTCTATGTGCCTTTCATGCACAATATGCAGGGTATCACTTGTGACCAGTTTTCCACTGAACCACATTTAAAAGACATTAAGACATGATCTTAAAGACTTATCCCTGGTGTCTAGTGTGCCCCCCATGGCATTTTTAAGTGCTGTTGGGGCACGTTGTTAAGTATGTACCTCTGGTGTTTGAATTCCCACCAACCCACTTCTTAAGCGTTATCCATATTGTCTAGTATTCCACTGACCCATGTCTTTACAGTTACCTTGGTGTCTAGTGGTGCCTCTCCCGATGTGACAGGATTTTCTCATTAGTCTAGAAGAGTGTGGAGGTATGACATCTCTCAATCCACATGCACACACACACAACACACACATTAACACATTTATGCATATATGCACACACACACACATACACACATACTCGCAGCCCCCACCTGATCACATTCACATACCCACTCACCCCCTCAAACACGCACACACATGCGTGTATACACACACACACACACACACACACACACACACACACACACACACACACACACACACACACACACACTTACCCTAACCACTACCTAACCACTTACTACAGCCTCACAGGCAGACACGCACTCACACATGTAGCCTTACAGCCCGTGGTTCTTACCTCTACCACAAAAGATAAACATGAGCTATTAGCTGTGTTCATTATCACAATTAGCCAAGAGCGGCTATATTAATGTATGCAGCTGAACAATTCTTTAGCTCACTCAGCTGTGTAAATGGCTTATCACAGGCAGCTTCTGAGGGAATCATCACACATGGCTTATTAGCATAAGCCTCTCACTTGAAATGGCTAATTATCATCTAGCATGGCAACAGAGACAGCTCACCTCAGTGCTGCATGCCTTTGTGTTGCAGTAATGTGGCAGAACTACCTTGTACACACCTTGTAGAATCCTTTTTGAATTGGGCATTACCTCTGTACTAATGAATGTAAACTTATAGAAATACCCATGGTTAACATCTACCAATATTTTTTATTGCTACTGATGGTTCTGCAACAAATACAATTTCTATTTGTTCATGATCGGATGATATTCACAAATCTTCAAAACTAAGCTGAATGTTATATTATTAGAATAGTCATTATTAGAAAAAAAGAAAATAATTGTTTATCCATTCATTTATTCACAACTTTCATCCGAATTTGAAAAATGATCTTCTTTAGAATGAATTTGAAGGCAGATTTGAGCTGTAGAACTGATTTGGAACCATTTAGTGAACAAGTGAGCCACAGAAAATCAAATTTTAGAGGCAAGACACAGACTGATAAAATCTTTTATATATGTTTAATGCAAGTTTATATATAAATAAAAAGGCAGACATAAAAACTACATGTTGTACATAGCTGTGCTATAAATTACATATTATGATTTATATTCTATAAAGTGAAACTCTTTAAGAAGAAACAACATGCACATAAGAGGAAAGATTAAAATGAATGTTGCATGCATATACAATTATGTGTATAAGTTTGTCTTAAAATGTGTTTAATGCATGTTTTGTGCATGTAACATATATTATATGACTAAAATACTTTAATCTATACAGAAAGCATTGGCTACTTGACAAAATAATGTTTAATTCAATATATGAATAACAAAAATAACTTCATAAGGAACAAATATATTGAAACAGATAAATGAAGACTGCAAACAAAGGAAAACAAAAGCAAAATATTTTTTTCTGTTTCCTTTTCCTTTTAATCTACATTCTTAATTATCTCTTTCCTCTTTATTCACTATTTAGTTATACAACATAAATGCATAAATATTTTGAGACTTAGAGAGATAGTAACTTAATACAAATATAATTGATGTCGATAATTATAATAATGAAAAGAGAAATACAAAACCTTTGCAGACATTGAAACTACAACAATGTTAGAGAAAAACTGGAAATCAGAAATGTTTGCCTGTTTGGTAGAATGTGAAAGGGGAGATAAGAGTTGAGAAAGGAGAGGCTGGGGAAGGGGAATGAAAAAAAAAGAATAAAAAGAAATATCTTAGATGTGTCTTATACCTTTTCATGGGTAAAATATTCTACAGCATTTTGTTAATGCTATTCTATAAGGGAAGTGCATGCTAAATCAAGATTTAGGAAACAATATATGAAACAGGAGGTAAACCTCATAAACTTCGTGTTGCTTGGTCTCTTCTTTTTATTAGTCATTTTCCATTGTCTGCCACCTTCTGCAACCCCTTCACCTTCTTTTTCTATCATATTCTAATGTAATATATATATATATATATATATATATATATATATATATATATATATATATATAAAATATCTTCTCACTAATCTTAGAAAGTCAGACATAGCAAAACTTGATTCCTGTTACAATAAAATTCCCAGGTTTGTCATAGATTTTCCTTATAAGTCACATCACTGCATAGCCATAAATTAGCTTAAATGGCTAGAATTACCTCAGCTCCTCCTCTACAACCAACCTACAACCAACTTACACTAGCCCATAAAATTCTTTATCACCCTGAGAAAACCCAAGTACTACAAAATCTACTACATCCCTATACCACTAATAGGGTTTTATGCTAAGGTAATAAACTTCTCCTAGATGCAACTAAAGCCAATAATACAGCTGGTTTATCCCTCACCTCAAATTTTATACCTAAAAAATTGAATACTCTGCCAACCAACACATCAATTACATCCTCCTTAATACAATTTAAAAAAATACTAAAAGCTCACCTAGCTGATACATGGCTCTGTTCTTGTGCCAGTCCTGGCTAATCCATATCCTTAACTACATATACCATCCACCCCTCTTTTCCAGTCCTGGCTAGTCGATATCCTTAATCTTTTACACTATCCATCCCTCTTTTCCACAGCTCTACTGCAAACCTACTAGCCAGTAAATTGATTGCTTTCTTACTCTTCTTCACTCTCATCACTTCGACAGTGCAGGTCACACTACCTCCCTAGGGCAAACAAACAAGATGTGTGTAATGCCTCTAGTTTGATTCTCTGACGTATGACATATTGGAACTGTTCTACATCTCTCTGGCATATGGTATGCATGAGTTTTCCTACATTTCTCACACTTTTTGTATCATGATACATTTTCCTTACTTGTGAAATTGTATGTATTAACATATGTGTATAATTTATGTGTATCCTTCATCATATTGTGTACTGTCAATTTACTGTACTATGTAATGTTTCATGAATGTGGAGCTTTTCTCCCCCGGCCTCTGCTGAAACAAGACTTGCGTCCAGTTAGACTTTCCTGCAAACCAAATGTAAAATAAAATAATAAATAAATAAGACTGAACAGTTAAGTTGCAGAAACAAAAAAAACAAAACAAAACAAAATAAACAAAAAATAAATAAAATTGTCTGATTCAATCGTTTCTATTTTATCTGTAATTGAATCTGCAGTTAAAGGTATTATAAGAAGTTAGACTGATATTTATGGTTAGGTTAGAAAGTAGTTTGTTAAGGTTTCCCAAACCAAGCTAGGAATTAAGTGTTTCCACAGTATAGCTGCTGCCTTTTTTGCCCTCTATATACAATTTTATCAATATTTCTTGATAATAGGTGCTATATTTGTTAGTCAGTATTTGCATATAATCTTTAACCCATTAATTTATTTATCACAGAGTATATCAGATGGAGAAATATTTTATTGGAATAAAAATTGCAAATTTATAAATGTTACCTTTAAATATTAATGGTTTAAAACGTTGTTGCAAAAGGGGGATATAAGTACATTAAATTTAACAAATTAAATCTATTTTTACAAGAAATATGCTTTCTTGAAATAGATATTCAGAAATTTAGATATAAAGATAAAACAATACTATGAATTCTTCTTTAAAGGGAAAAAAGTATATGGAAAAATAAAACTGTAATCCTTAAAACTATTTTCTTATATACTGACACCAAAGACTTATTTTACAGTGATATCTAAGTGAATTTCAAAATATATTTATAAAATTAGCAAATATGTACTGTCTACCTGGAACTAGAGCTAAAGTTGTGAAGAAATTACCCAGATGTACTATTAGGTAGCTTAAAATGTAGTCTAGTTCTGAGAGGAGGCCTCATCCGTATATTAACCATAGAAAATTCTACTGCAAGTAAAAGTCTAAACAATTTGGCTACTGTTAAAGTTTTAAGAAAAACACTACATTGACCGCCTCAAAAAACTCCAGCTTTACTCCATAGTATATCGCCTACTCCAAGGAGATCTCTGCCTAACATATAAAGCTATGTCAAACCCAGAGCTGTTGGACATGCTATACCTAAAGAAATCCCAATCCCTCCAAGCTACATGCTCTAGGGACCTTAACCTTGTCTCCACAATAAACAGGACATGCTGGAGGGATATATTCCTGTCCCAGAGACTTCCTATACTCTGGAACAAGCTACCCATCTATGTCAAGCAAAGTTCTTCATTAGCACTCTTCAAGAAAAATCTTGATGAGTGGATGAGAAATAGGAAATACACCCCAGGGATCACTTCTGTGTCTCTGCTGGACAGTGGCACAGGAAAATAACTTTCTTGGGTGGCGTAAGCTATGGAGCCTTGCTGGCTAGGCTTACGTAGGCCCTTGGGCTGATAGCCTAGTACCTACCTATGAACCTATGAAACTGGGTAAATGTGCAAAATATATGAGCTAGCAATGAGTTTGCAGAATCTGACTCTTTGTACTCACTTATGGTTTTGGCCCCTGGACTCATTTTGATAAAAGGGTATGCTATTAGCTTGCAGCTCACTAGTTCATTTCCAGTTGCACTAAATAGCAAGTGTACTACCTCCCACTAGTCCAGTCCTACTAAATTATATATCCTTCCCACAACACAGCCAAAGTAAACTGCATAGCCCTCATAGACTTTTAAATCTAACCCCAAACTGCTATATAATCCTTAACCCTAATCCAAATCTTTGAATCCTAATCCTAATACCCTCCCTTGCTGTATAAACCTAAATCCTTTGATTTCTCCTTGACCATAAATCCTCTCTCTTGCTTACTAATCCTAATATCCTTGATTGCGCCATAATCATAAAATTCCTTTCCCATTCCCTACACCTAAATTCCACTCCCTAACCCTAAAACTTATCTACTGTTCCCTAAACCCAAGTTCCCTGATCATTCCATAACCTTAAATTCCCCTTCCACTCCCTAAACCTAAATTCCTTGATTGCTTCCTAACCCTAAACTCCCCTACTGATCCCTAATCCCAAATACCCAAATTAATTCCTAACACTAAAACACACTTCCTTCTCCCTAAGCCTACATGTAAATTCTCTTCTCGTTCCCTTAAATTAAATTTCCCTCCTGATCACTGTATAAAAACCAATTAGCTAAACTCCCATCCCCTCTCACTCCCTTCTTACAACTGCTGCACTTATCTTAACTTAAACCTGAATATGTGTTCAAGCTATAGCTTACATCTCCATTCTGTCCACATGGCTACTGTTGTACCCTTCCGGAACACATATTTGAGTTTGAACATGAGCAGTGGCCTATGCATGTTGTAAGATAATCTAGTTCCTGGTCTGTGAGTAGATGCACTCAAACAATTATAGTAGAGCTTTGATACAATTTACGTCTATAACAATCTGACCATGAAACTTGATTCAGTTAAGGAATGCTCATGCCCATATCTGGCTGCAAGTCAGTTGCCTCCAAGATAGTTATAGACTATACAAAGCTATCAAACATTAATATAATTTCTTCCTATATGATAAAATGTAATACGTTTAAAGACTGGTTATACAAGCAATTTAATTTTACCTTTTGGTTAATCACATTTGTGAAGTTTCTGGTTCTATAGTAAGAGACGCATTCAATCATTTATACATGTGAAAATCTCAACCTACTATAGAAACAGGTAAAGGATGAGATAAAGGACTAACTAAAATAGAAAAATATCTAAATGCTGCTAAATAAAAAAATACTAAAAGGAGAATCTACTTACCTAGACAAAGAGACCTGAAACAAAATATACCAACAAATATTAATCCACAAAGTAGCAATTGCTTTAGAAAATGTGACATTACATGATTATTTTGCATTCCGTATTTACATAGACTAACAAAAAGATCCAAAGTTGTCCCATTTTGCCTCTGGTCTTTCCAAAAGCTCTACAGCCTTTAACAAATTATATATGGCAATCTGAGAAACCTGAAGGATTTTAAGTAAATGAAAATTATCAATTTAAAAATTTATTGTTTGAAAATGATATACTATTAACCCTCCCTGGGATTCAGGAAGTAATACAATGAGTGGAAAGCCTTAACATGAGTGGCTTCCCCATTGCGGAAATCCTTTCTGCTCCACAGACTGCCCTACCTCTGAGGTTTCCAACTAATGGGAGTGCCAGCATGGGGGTGATCCCACTGCTTTTCATTGCAAGATAATGAGACAGTCCAGAGGAGGGAGTTTCAAATGCTAATTATCCAGATGCTCTCCCCTAGAAATGCCTACAGCTCCCAGTTTAGGTTGCCATAAACTTCCACGGAGGGAAGAAAAATTTAACTCTGCCAAAAAATGTGGTCAAATGGAAGGAGTGGAGGTGCAGGTTTGTTCAGCAATGACATAGGGTGAGGGATGTGTTAGTGTCTGCATTTATGCAGAAGTGTGGGTGCATGTCTGTAGAGCATAGAGGAGGTTAGACAAATATGTGTATGTGTGTGAGACCATATGTGTGGATGAATGGATGAGTGCTTCTGTAAGTCTGAACAACTGTTGGGGGTCTTGTGTGATGTTAGGTAGAAATCTAAGGGTGTGGGTGGGGATGTCTGGGAGTGTGTGTATGTGTGTGTGTTTGTGCGTATGTGTGCACTGGTACCTGAATATTAGTATGTGAATATAAGGGTGTACCATATCCAGTGTCATGTATGGACCATCAGGGTAAACACTACTGTCATCAAAGGTCTGACAACGTTACTGCTTCAGTTCAACTCAGAGATATGTCAATGAGCCAGTAATGAGGTCTTCCTCATTCTAGTCACAGTTGTCTCTGAATTGCATTTACATTCAGTCAGGTAAATTGACCTACCTGTGGTAAGCAATTGATATGAGATGAAGGTTTCATTTTGAAATTTGGGATTTAACATCTGCCCTCCTTTTTCCCATTTCCTACATGGGGTCAGATGGTCATATTTACTGTTGCTATCTCTCTCAATTCAATAACACTCTCCTACCTTCTTCTGTAGTCATACCTGACTGCCGCAGGTCTTCATGCATACAATCCAGCCATCTTTTTTCTGGATGCCCTCATTTCCTCTCGACTACCTCCTGTCTGTTGCAAATCATCTTCACCAGATTGTCTTCTGCTTTTCTGCATGCATCTGAACCATTGTCTTCTGCTCTCTTTGGCTTTCTTTGCAGTTGGAGATACTTGAGTTTTTGTTCTGATGTTCTCATTTCATTATCTGTCTCAGAGTGTGCATCCTACCAACCATCGCCTCTGTCTTCCTCAAATGCTCTGCCTTCACTGTCCATGTTTCTGTGACATACAGTAGTACTAGCTACACCACAGTTGTGCACACCTTACGTTTCAGCTTCTTTGGCATTCTTCCATCTCACTCCACTCCTGACACTTTGTGCCAATTGGCTGCAGCCTCTGTGATTCTAGTTTTGACCTCCACATCCAGACTTCCCTTCTTCACAGCCAGCCTTCCCAAACATTTGAAGGTGCTAACTTGTTCCACTATTTTCCTTTCTATTGCAGTTTTCAGCTTCTGATCTCCCCCTTTTTTCCACTACAACTGTCATGTTCCCAAAATCTGACATTCCATTACTCCATCATTTACTGAAGTTCTTGTTTAGAGTTGCCTGTAATGCCACAATTGCAGACAGCAGCTTTGTTGATCTGTCCCCTCCAATCTGTTTGCTAATGTAGTCTATCACAAATATGAACAGCAATGGGCTCAGAGCAGAATGGTAGACAGTCACTCCCACGGGGAATGCCTATGCGAGTCCTGTTCATACTTGTGTCATTGGATCCTGGTACACAGCCTGCACTAATTCTACCAATTTTTCTGGGACTTCAAAACATCACATGACTGCCTAAAAAAGCTTTCTTGTTACCTTCTCATATGCTTTCTAGAAATTTAGGAATGCCCAATTTGGACTCTTTCCTCATCTCTACCTTCTTCTCAATTGTGTGTTTCACTGCAAACATTGGGTCAGTTGTGCTGCATCCTGATCTGAAAACAAACTACTCATCTCCCATCTTTCTTTCTATTACTCTGCATTTTTGTTTATCAGTCATTCTCTACAAAACCTTCATGCAGTGTGACAGGAGTTTGATATTTCTATATTACCTACAGTTGTGAGTGTCCCCTTTAATCTTGTACACTGGTGTTAGAATGGTTATTTTCCAGGCATAAGGGATACACCTTTCTCTCAATATTGTTATGACTACCTTTTGAAGCCATTTCTCCTCTAACTCACCCAACATCTTCATCATATCTGCCATGATTTCATCTGATACTGCTGCCTTCCCTGACTTCATTTTCCTTAATGCTATTCTTACTTCTTCCAGAGTAGGCTCCTCTCCTTTCATTGTTTGGGGCAGTGCTTCTGTAGGGGTTTCTTCACTGAGAAGTTGCTGGAAGTACTTCTTCCATCTGCCTTTGATGTCCTGTGAATTGGTGAGCAGATTGATGTCAGCATCCCTTATGAAGGGCGTCCTCTGACAATCTTCTTTATCCCTCTGTTTTTGCCTTGAAACCTGATAGACTTCTTTGTGCCATTTACTAAGTCATTTTGCAGAAGTTGGTAGAGTGTCTATGATGTCTTGTTCTTTGCTATTGCAACTGCTCTGCCAGTACCTTTGTGAGCCCACATTTTCATGCACTCCTTTCTTTTGATGATTTCCTAGATGTCTGTATTCCACCACCAGCTTTACTTATGTACTTTAGTCCCATACCTAGCTTGGCGTACATCTGTTATATGGTCCACAGACACACTGTTTAGAGGAGTTGCCATTCTTCTTCAACTCCACCTATGTTCTCTACTTCTTGAGGTGCTAGACCCCTGAGTGTTTCCCTAAACTCTGATGCTTTCTCTCCAGTCAACCTCCATATCTTCAACATAGTCTCTGTTGGCCTTAGAGCTTTGTCTGACCACCGCCTGCAGCTTAGTGTGGCAACCAGAGGTTTATACTGTGGGAAACTACTTCACTAGGGATGACTTTCCAATAACTGATTTTACCCCAGTGGCCATTCCTTACTTGGAGGAAGTCTACCTGAGTTGCATGTTGTTCGCTCTTGCATGTGATCTTGTGACTGTCTCTCTTTCTGAGACCTTGTGTTATCCACTATCAAGCCATTTGGAAGTCAGAAATCTAGAATGGCCTCTCCTTCGTTTTCCTATTGCACTAGTCACATGGACGCAGGCAGTTCTCATATGCTTTTAGGTCCCCCATTGTCAACACCCACTATCTCATAGGTCTGACAACTGCTGCCTGAATTCATTCTTTTCGTCATTATCACAGCTCTGCTGTGGGGCAGGTATATTGCCCTGTATTTGCCCTGCTGTGGGGCAGGAATACTGCCCTGTATTTAAACTGAATTTTAATCTATGAGCCTGTCACTAACTCAGATGATATCCTTCACTGTCTTCTGAAGTATTTCCCTCACCATTATCCCTACATAAGTTTTAGCTTGTCCTCCCCCTGAATAGTATATGGAAGATCCCAAGCCAAGTGGCTTTGCTGAACTGCCCTTCTATCTTGTCTCCTGGATACAGAGGATGTTCAGCCTCCTTCTTACCATCATGTCATCCACTTCTAAAGTCCATCCTGTCAGTAAATCTATAATTAGTGTAGCAATCCTTAGTTCATGTTTGGCAGGTTGATTGGTTTTACGTCCTCCTTTTCCTCGAGAGCTATTCCACGTAACCCAAGCTAGGCAGCTGGACACTGTACAGCCAGTAGCCTATTGACCCAGAGCTGCTTTGCTTTATGGTAGGCACACACTAGCCAATAGAGGCACATAGATCCCTCCCACCATTAGCAAACTTTCCTGGCATAAATCAAAGTAGGCTGGATCCTCAACCACCTTATCACCAGCAAATACCCATTTTTGATGACATTAGTCAATGTGGTCAAATCACCTAGACAATTTTTGCACCATTGAGTGGCTAGCCCTGACATGGTGCTCAGTCTGTGATCAATGTTCTTCTAGTTAGAAGAGACTGTATACCACAGTTGATTCCCAAGGTGGCTGGTCTATATAACTCTTTCACCAATAGGCACCATCTAGGGTCTCTGATACTGCCTACAATTCCACTTTTGGGTGAGCTTGAGGTGGAAATTTCCATCATGTTTTGGGGAGGCAGGGGAAGCCCATAGAGACACGGGGAGAACATGCAAAGTCTACACAGACATTATCCAGCGGTCAGAATCAAACCTTGTACTTTGTGCATGGGAGGTGAAGACCTTAATGATTATGCCAAGTGTGTGTCCCTAAGGCTTAATGATCATCAATCAATCTACATGAATGTGACTTAAAACCACAGACCAACTTTATTTTGTAAATAACTCTTAGTGCCTCTGCTAAAAGCATATTAAAAAGCATATTCTAAGTAAGGCACCCAGCTATGATTAAAAAGATGCTCATTAAAGTAAAAATCTTCAATGAATTTTCCCATTAAGTACATGGGGGAGATTAAAGTATTGCACTTAAGGATATATATGTTTTCTTTATGCAACAAAGGAATTTATCCTGTCACTGCACAATAATTAAACCTCCATAGCCTCCCCACCTCATGCCAAACCTTCCTACAGGGCTATCGTAATTCACCTCTGTATATATTGCTGCCTGACCTTTTCTCTCCTCCTACCTACCTCTTACTGCCCTTTACTGCCAGACTTTTTCCTCCTTCTCCCTACCTCTCGCTAAACTATCCTATACAACACTCTCAACTTACCTCACTATATACTTCTGCCCCTTTACTCATGGGTTCTACTCACTCCCTCAGTTGAAACCTTCTGTGAACTTTTTTATCTGAAGGTGTAACTAGGAATATGTTATTTTAATGTACTATCATTATGGTATATAATGGGCAAATGTTTTTAAAACTCTTAAATGTTTTAATGTTCTTCCATAATGTACTACCATTATGGTATATAATGGGCATATGTTTTTAAAAAACTCTTAAATGTTTTTATGTTCTACTTTTATTTTGAATGTAATACCGTGGAGCTTTTCTCCCCAGGCCTCCACTGAAAATGTGTTAATGGCCCAGTGGACTTTCCTGGTCAACAAATGTCAATAAATAAATAAATGAATAATAAATAACAATGTACTTCTAATTTCAGCATTATTTCTACCAAGCTAGTTTCTAGCATTCTAACATCTGTGTTATGTACCACATTAATATATATACCACACAACTATTTTTATAATAGCTATTAAAATCACTTTTATGCTTCTATAATCTTATATACAGACATCTACCAGTTCCTGTCACATAAATAAATACATTTGAATGAACATCTCAATGTAGGCATAAAGCATTGAACTGCAAGTATATTTCCCCAGACTTTTAAAATAAATGCCAGTCATCTCTTCAAACATATTTCAGACATTTCTTCAGGTAAAGTAGATGTCACAGGGATACTTCTGAAACATTTTAAGCCTACCATTAGATTTAATAATCTGGCAAGAAAGTAACTAAAATAATCTGGTAAGGAATTAATAGCTCATAAACTCAACTATATTTTTGCCTCAGCTGTATGAAAAAAATGCTTATGTGTACATTTAGACACTTGTTCATCCTTAAACAAAAAAGGCCTCAACATTTTCACTAGAGTTCACTAAGTTGTCACTAGAAACATAATATGCAATATTTATGTTCTTTTTTCTGTTATAAAAATAAGCTTTCTCTCACTACTCTCCCAATGATAAAGGACTTCTTCTATCAGTCTTACCTTTCACAAGCTTTTTAGATCTCAGCTATGTAATAACCTAGTAACAAGCATGCACATTACATTTTGTTCTTCTTTAATACAATTTATTCTGTTACTGCACAATTTTCTTGCCCATGGGAATTCCTCATAAGGTAGCAATGCAAGCTTGTGGTGGAGACTGCAGCCTTTTCCATGCACAGGATTTAAAGCTGATATTAATTTCATATACATATGTGTTTTGACCATTTTACCTGGTATATGTTGCCAGCTTATACCTAAAAAGTTGAACCTCCTAAGTAACCTTAATGTCAGATGTTATTCTTAATCCATTTTATAAAACCAACAATTAAATGTATGCCTGTTTTGCACTAAAATAATAAATCATTAGTATAGCTAAAAATAATGTTTTTTTTGTGCTTCATAATAATGTATGGTTACAAATATATTCCCTTGCATTTTCATAAGTTAATACAAAGAGGACACCCATAGCAGTACCTGATATTTGCTGAAATGTTTATCAAAACAATACTGTTATTACTACTACTAGAATTACTGCTACTACTACTACTAAGAATTATAATTATTCCTAACACAAATTCAGTAGCATCACCTGACTAGTGCACCACTAAGACACATATCTAAAGCTCCATTTCCAAAAACATGCCTAATACTCATCTATAAGCTACAAATTTCAGTGGATCCAAAATGTTCCATTCATCTTATTTAAGAAATCAATTGAATTATGTGTATAGGAATACTATGGCTTGACATACTTATGTGAATAGTTAATAATCAATACTCTCTGTCTAACTGTGATATCCTGCAATGAGTGGTCTACCCAGTGGTTTATAAAGATGTTTATATATTTTTGTTATTCTATAAAAATCTGATATTTTAATGTCCCATGAGGCTATCCTACTAAGTTCTTGTTCTTTAAAAAAAATCAATAAGCAAAATGTCATTACTATTTCTATTAGCTTTGTGGATCTACAGTATCCTCCCAAGTGCTGAAAACAACTATCTTGAAGCCAGAGACACTAGTTGACTGGATAATGTAGGTTTGGGGTGGAGTTTTAAGTTTATGGAGCAACTGGGGACTTTAGAGTTAGGAAGGGTGGGAGGTTGGTGTGATGGTTAAGGTGCTTGCCTTAGAAACACAAGGTGCAGGGTTTGATTCTCACATAGGGTAACTGGCTAGGCTTAAAATGGCCCATGAGGACAGTTAGCCTAGCTAATCTATGATCCTATGATCCTATGAAGGGGAGTGGAGTTTTAGGGTAAGGGAGCCATGATATGGTTTGAGAACCAGATGGGAGTTTTTAAGATAATTGTATAGTTTGTGGTATGGATATACAGGTTTATAGCATCAGGTGTTGGGAGAGCTACATAGAAATGGGAGCTCAGGCTACTGGGAGTTCAAGTACTTGCTTTTTTGAGCAAGGGACAGCGAGCAAGTATGTCATGAGCTTCTAGAATGTAAGCCCCTGTAGTAGACCCATTTCTATCATACAAAGGCTCTTTGCACATTTTCATATGACAAACTTCATTCAACTTCACCAGAATTTTTCTTTTGTCAGAAGGCTTAAAAATGAATCTGTATTTCTACTTAATCACATTTTAGTATTCCATTCCCATTTCAAAAATGTGTACTCTACATCTGTTTTTTATTAATTTACTCTTTAAATAAAACGTAAACGTTATAATTTAACCACTCATAAAAACTGTGAACATTTTTATTACATGAAGATATGAAACATTTAGTGTCTATCAACTGTGAATTAAAATAACTGACTTTCTACACTCTTTGCTTATTTGCCTGTGGAACACAATAATAAAACGAGGCATTACTTTCATTTTCTGTTTCCTTTCTTCTCCATAAATCAATCACATAGCTTGCTCATTATTAATATCAAACAAGCCAAGTTATAATTTTAAATTTAAGTCTCTAAAATACTCTAGCAATTCACCTTTTAATTGACATAATTGTGCATTAACTGTAGGTATAACATATCTTAACTCAAAAAATAATCTTAATACATGTTTATCTGAATGTGTAGTGCCTGACATATTTATAAAGGTGTTCTCATTGTTACTATCAACACAGAGTTCATTGAGAAGAGAATTCATTTTGGCAGTTAAAGACATAAACACAACAACGTGTTCATGAAAAGAAATATTGTTATCAATTTTTGTACCTTTTGTTTTGTGGTTGGTATCACATTTGTTATATGACTGAAGTAGGCAGTTTGCCCTGGTCCTGGATGAAAATTGTTGCTGCTGATAAAAAAAAAAAAATCTTTGGTTGAAATTATTATTCCATACTGCATCAATCCTTTCCAGTGTCAAACTACAATCAATGAAGAATGCCTCTACTGTGTTGATACTTCATTATGGCGCCTGTTGCCCTAGTTAAATGTTAGCACTTAGTGCTTTCTCCTCTATTCTATTTATCATTCCCTGTGTTATGGTTCTTGTTCTGCATGTTCCACATTGTTTCCATATGGATGAATACTCTTTGTCTTGGCAGTATCTTTTATTCATTCCTAGTTTGTATGTTTTGGTTGACAAAGTCTTTCTCCACTGATTGATTTTATTTTTACTTCTCTTAAAGCCATCCAATTCACTGACAGTAATTTCAGTTTTTGATTCCAACTGTATGGATTTTACATATAATTTATTACTTTGTTTAGCTTGACTTGATCTTTCACTACTAGAATAGCAACCCATTCATCTGTAAATCTATGTGTGTCATTAGTCCAGAACTCTTCAAGGTTTCATCTACTTCACAATTACATAAAAAAATGGGACTCCTTGGACCCATCAGTCTCCTTGCTGTAATATTTAGGCATTTAGGTACAAGTATTTTTTTAAGCTATCAGAATTTTTAAATACCCTTTTCTTTCATATTTGTAATTAGAGTAGATGTTATATATGACAGCAAAGAAGCAAAAAGATCATTGTCTACAGGTACTGTGTAACCTTGCCTGTGCTTCAAGATTGCATTTTCTGGGCTGTAGTGCAAAGGATACTGTGACACCCCTACACCGGCCCAGTAATCGAGGAGCCTCAATCCTCGCCACTGGCAACAGTGGGGGGACGTACACAATGGGAGGATGGCAAGTACACACACAGTAAAGTGCAATTTCCCTTAAGAGCACACAGAGATCACAGTCAGTTTGGGGCTGGTTTCTGTCTCTTTCTCCAGATCCCCAATAAGACTCCCCACTGGCACAGCTATAGAGTTAAGATGTCAGCTGAGTGGCCAAGCTAAAACCTCCAGCCCCCTCTCTGTCCAACCAGTGCTTTGCGTCCCTGCCCAAGTATCTGACACGCACACACTTTGAGATTTGATTTATATACAAGCGCACACACATACCTGGGGAAGGCTGGGACAGGTTTACTAGTTATACCCCCTTTTGCCCAGGCTATAAGGTAGTTCCAACTGCCACCAGCCAACTCTTTATCAGCTACTTAAGGCCCTTAACAAAGGGTGTCCGATCTTACTGTGTAATGTTACTAATAATCCAAATGGTAGTCTGACCAAGCAAGGCTATTGGAATGGCCTGTACAGTGTCACCAAATAGATATGCATTACTTAAATATGTCTCACAAATGTCAGCCACAAATATAGGTTTAAATATATTTTATAATAAATAATAAAAGAACTAGACAATACTCAGTACACAAACACAGTTACTTCAGAGTTCAAAAGCGCAGGAAATATTTTAAAACAACATTGCAGGACAGTCTGAAATAAATACAGAAAATATCTAAACTAATCTTTACTATATTTCTATCTATATCTAAAAGAGATGCTATGCCTTAAATCTTACTTACAGCAAGGCAAGTGCAGATGGTAATGATGAGTGGATGTTCTGGCTAGGTCCAAGACAAACTACAAAATGCCTAGTCTCTCTCTGAGAGAGTTCTTAAATTAATATCAAATATTACTGCTAAGATAAGGTTTATGGATGTGATAAGAGAGGACATGCAGGTGGTTGGTGTGACAGAGCAAGATGCAGAGGACAAGAAGAAACGGAAACAGATTATCTGCTTTGGCAACCCCTAATGGGAGCAGCCGAAAGAAGAAGATTGCTGGGTTAGCTTGGATGATATCTCATTTTGTCACCTGACTTTAGTTCCAGGCTAAACAGAAACTAACATAATTTAATATCTCTGTGTGAAAAATATATATCTCTCAGATGTTTGCAGTTCTTTGAAGTCGTAAAACAATAAAATACTTTTACATTTTAAACCTAGTAATTACTTCTCTTTCAAGTCAACAGAAAACGTCCAGCTCTAGACATTGTGTCTTCTACACTGAAGCTGAGAGAGAACATTTATAGCACAATCGTAAAGCAATACACTTTCAACTTATTTTCTTGAAGTTTTGCAAGTTAACCCTTTTATGTTCTAGTTTCTACTGTTAAAACATACATTTGCAGAGGTATGTAGTTTCTATGCATTTCTGTTCTAAGTCACCATGGCATGCTGTGGTTACATTTTAGCTCAGTACATAACACACAGTTCTGTATAAATCATATCAATATACACAAATGACATAGAATTATTTACAAAATTCCAGCTAGCTGGACTGGCAGTATTTCCATTTGTCACAGATACATTGAACATTGTCATGTTTTGTTTCATTTGTTTTTTACCCCTATCTTGTATACTGCTTTTTGACAGCAATCAGAAGGCAATGTGACCGTACCATTTTCTTTCTTTTTCCCCTCAAATAACTGTTTGGTAGCATTTTATACTAAAAATACAAACAAACAATAAACAGCATCAGTAATCACTACCTATTTCAGGGATACCCAAACAATACTACCATTACAGTAGTCACATTGCCTAAAATTCAGGACACTGTTTATGTTGTTTCTCTCCTGGTACATTTTGCAATAGATTACATGGTGAAAACACAAGACAAGCACTTACACTCAGGACATGTCTTGCAGCACATGAAATCATCTACATAGTACACATTCACCAAATATCTGAATTATGTATGGTGCCTGGGTACTGTTACAGAAATGTGTGGTAATACCATCCAACTGTTGAACAGTATACCTCACACACTCCTGAATTTGCTAGAAATGAGGACATTCTGGTAAAAGTACATTTGTACTTTGTTGTAATGTCTACCATTTCTTACTTCCACCTTTTAATTGTCTTGTGTGTCAGCTCTGTGTGCTGTAGAATTGTATATGTGCTGCTACTGGTAAAGTTATCTTGCATTCAACCACCAAAGGCATTCTGTTAGAATCACAGCTATTCTGTGTGTATTTTCAAACTAAGCACAATGTAGCACCACATAGGTGGTAGCCCCCTTAATACAGAAGAGGTAATAAGAGATCTGGGGACCCAGGTAGATAGTAATCTCTCCTTTGACAATCATATTGCCAAAGTAGTTAGGATATCCTTCTATGTGGCCCATCTAATTACTAAAGGGTTCGCATCTAAAAGTAAAGAGGTTATAGTGCCCCTCTACTCATCACTCATCAGATCCATCATAGAGTACAATGCCCCATTTGGGATGTACCTCACAAGACACTTCCAACAGCTGGAGAGACCACAAACGTACCTCACCAAGAGGATTACTGGCCTCAAACATATGTCCTATGCAGCCCGACTGAAAAAACTCCGACTGTACTCAATGGCATATTGGTAACTCAGAGGTGATCTCTGCCTGACTTACAAAGCCATGTCCAACTCAGAATTGATGGACATGCTCCACCTAAAGAAATCCAAGTCACTGCGAGCCACGCACTCTAGTGAGATAAATCTCACCGCAACAATAAATAGAACATGCTGGAGGGATGGATTCCTGTCACAGAGACTCTCCATGCTTTGGAACAAAATTACAAACTACATTAGGCAGAGCCCCTCACTAACACTCTTCAAGAGAAACCTTGACGAGTGGATGGGTAACAGAAAATACACCCCTGGGATCACTTCATTGGCTCTGCTTGACAGAGGATCAGTTAATTAATCAATGTGGCGGTGAAAGCCGACACACTCTGGCTAGGCTTATAAATGCCCTCGGGCAAATAGCCTAGTACCTACCTATGAACCTATGTCTTGACCTGATTTTAAACAATTTTGATGACGAGCCAATTCCTTATGCTGAATAATGGGAATCAGCAGGTTCTTTGCTTTGCCTTTTAACTGATGGACGTTCATCACTTGATAATACTTTGTTTATGCCAACTTAAGTAGGACTGTGTACAACACATTTTCTGCACTGTTTACCAACCACCCAACACATCAGATATTTATAAAATTCAAAATCTGCATTGATCCAGATTTATCACATTCATTTATGGCTTGTATATTTCATCTGCCTTTGGAATGCACTAAGGGTCTTTGGACCAGTTCACCTTCTAAGTTAACATTTATATAAAGGATATGGAAATTCAGAGATACCAGCTGTGTTCTCTAAGAGTTAAAGTCATAGATGCCAACTTGTGCACTTGACTTCTTTCTACAATATCAGACCCTGTTAATTCTTGTAATTCATAACCACTATCTGCAGAGCTCTTCCATAGTTAAAAGAACTAAGGAAGCTTGTAACAGATGGTCAACTGAAGATGATACTGTCACATAGTATCTTGTTGAGGAAGGTAGGTATCTGGTGAAACAGCACATTTGACATTACAAGCTGTCTATACGAAGGAGTTAAAGTGGTCAGGACACTGAGTAATGTAAATATTATTACAGTTTGCTGTAAAGTTAGACATTATCAGTACAAAACCGTTTTTAAATAGTGCTGCTTTAAATATTCATCTGGATCAGGAAATGGGAGCTATGGTTTAGCCTTGCCTTTTTTAGATTATTTTGTGAATAATACTGGAATCTTCCTGCTTCATATAATTCTTGCTTTAAATTAGTACTAATTTGCTTACAGTGACTTGTAACAGTGGGGAGAGAATAGCGTGAGCTGCATATGAAGTTGTTACATATGACCAGTTGTACAGATTTTGTTCTCAGTGGGATTCTTAATGTCAGAATATTACTTTTTTATTTGACTCTTGGTCTGCATAGCTATTATTTCATAAGTATTATTAAAAGTTTCCTGCGGATTACAATAAACCAAGTTTTTTTTTTCATTTGCACAGCGTGACATACTGCATGTTGAATATCCTTATTCTGTGAGTGCATTATTTAGTGGTAAAGTTCATTATATTTTCTAGCAAAATGCTGGTCATTTTCCTAAACAACTGAGTCATTATCTCTCTCTCTCAGCATATAAGAAAAAAAAAATGAAGAAGAAACAAACAAACAACTAAATAAATAAATAGTCATTTAAGGCTGTGTGCAATTACTGCCCAAATCTGGCGCACTTCATAAATGTTTCTTTTACAGGCCTGACACGAGTGCTTAAAATGATACCTAGAACTATGCTAGGGAAATGCAAGTTTTGGCTTATATCTTAGAAAAAAGTAGTTGCGGCACATTTTTCATTATCTGTGTAGCTGACAACTCCTCCTTTTGTCCAAAGTTTGGATATAAAAATGGACTTTGTGTGTGTGTGTGCGTGTGCGTGTGCGTGTGTGTGTGTGTGTGTGTGTGTGTGTGTGTGTGTGTGTGCGTGTGCGTGCGTGTGCGTGTGCGTGTGTGTGTGTGTGTGTGTGTGTGTGTGTGTGTGTGTGTGTGTGCGCATGTACACATATGTACATGCATGACATACACTTTCATGTAACTGTGAACACAAAGATCAATTGGATGTTTCTAGTGTTTTTAAAAGCCTGACATACCAGCTGCATAGTGACACATTACAATTGCTAGCTTAAAGAAATTCACTAAGAAAGAAAAACTGTATTTTTTGCCTGTAGCTTTTCTATCTCTTCTTAATATCAAGGGTACTTACGTATTATCGCAACCAGATTTTGCGTCGTCTTTTAACTTTGCTGATTTCTACTGAAACGGCATCACTGAAGTGTAATATGGAAGGGTACACTGTCAGAAAGTCTGCCAGGATATCGGTGGTGTTTTTTTTAAAAAATGTTAGGACTTGTAATTTTTAAGATTTGTGGGAAGCATCCTTTAAAGACGTCAAGCCTTGATTTCTGTGATCGCAGTGGTTACGTGTGCATGTCTGTTGGCTCTGAAAGGAGTGTGGTAGTTAAGCGGATGAGATTGCGCACAAGCGGAGTTTAAACTGCAGATTAGGTGCTTGCTGTTATTTTCTGCAGTGTTTTTGTAGTCTTAGGGTAGGGTTATCATTGAATCGGCTGTGAAAAGAATAGTAAAGGTTTTGAAAACAGATCTCTTTCCTTCACTGACCGGCAGCATGTCAAAGGAATGCCTTGAAAGTGGAATGGAACTTGCTTAAACTGACACGAGATGCTGGCGGTAAAGGGGAAACCTATTTTTCAAACCTTACTTTTCCAACTTCAGTTTTGTCAGCCATTTCAATGATAAACCTTCGTAAAATTACTAAAACATTACTGAAGACACGTGTCTAACCTTCATAACACTGTACTGCTACTACTTAACCTAAACAGAAGCAACCAGCATTGCCGCAAAAATCTGGTTGGGATAATAAGTAAGTACCATATCAAGCTTTGCTCTGTGGCCCAGTTCTGTTCATTCCAATTCTCCCATGAGCATCCCACCTTGTAATCACTCCATGGAAGCTTCTTTACATTGTGGAATTTAGCCTTTTGTCAACATACCTTTGACTTAGAATTGGAACTGACAGCCAAAGTGCTCTTGTTTTTCATCCTACAGGACTGAATTTTTCTTTCAGTTGTTTTGCAACCTACAGGACTGGATTTTGATTCCATTTGTTTTTCATCTTGCAGGACTGGATTTTTCTTTCACTTATATTCTGTATTCCTTTGACTCTGATGGTCAAAAAACATGGCGCAATGATCTAACATGCCAGGCCAATCCATGAGTACATCATTCCACACACCCACATCCTTGAGAAGAGTGCACTCTATGCCATGGCAGGTGTATTCTACTCATCCCCTTCCTAAAACCTGAGTATCCACCATGTGTCACTCAAGCTACAGGACATCCATAAGCAACACCCACTCTATTATGGGTGAGTCTGCAGTGGCCACACTATCCTGTCCCTTCCTGGCTGGGTCCTTCAGCACCCAGACCTGCTGTTTTAAGCATGGTCACTTGGCTGCAGTCAGTGCTTCCTCTCTGTGCACCATGGAGTCAACATACATAACCAAATCCCAGATCTTTGCTGATAAAATGTTGTAACCATGTTTTCAAAAAAGGTAAATGCATTTTGTAGCTTTTCATTTGCAGTGGATAATGTGGCTTGATATAATACATATTAGCTAAGTAGCTTCACAGCTATTATGGTGTAGAAAAAAATAACCAAAAAAATGCAATTCACAGTTACATGTGCCAAGAAACATTTATAATTAACTTCAAGGGTGGCATAGTGGAGCAACCCATGTCATTGTTCTCTCACAGCAAGAGATTCTATATTCTTGGCTGAGGTTCCTTCTGTGTGGAGTCTGCATGTCCTCCCTGTGTTCTCTTGGGTTTTCTCTGGGTGCTCTGATTTCCTGCCACACTCCAAAGACATGCAGTAGATGAGCTGGACACACTAAATTGGCCTTTGGTGTGAGTGGTATGGATATTGCTGGTGTGAAACTTGGCTCTAGGCAATTGTCATTGTTGAAGTGACACCTGACTCATTTGGAAAATGGGAGAAGGGGGTTATGGATGGATGGATGGATGGATGGATGGATGGATGGATGGATGGATGGAATAACCATGTCTTGGTTTTAAGAGTCAGATGGTACTCTTAAGGCAACAGGAGGATGAAATATAGCCTTTATTTTAGAATACAGACAGTAGTACTCACTAATATAATTTCTTCTTATATATCACCTGATGTTAATGAAACAGTAACTATCAAGACTTTTTTTAAGAAAATGATCATTATGGAATTAATCATTTAGTTCAATGACTTAACTGGTAGCTCATTCAAGGTTATTTAATGTGTCTTCATTTAATTTCATAGTTGTTTGTAAGGATGAGCATGTAAATCTTATGAGAGTAAATGTTATTTGGGTTATGGAGCATTTTTTTTCTTTTAACATGCTCTACACAGAGGCAGGTTACCAATAAGGAGAACAGTGCAACTGTCATATTTCATGACTTTTATATAACTCATGGCAAGTTAAAATATCTTTACTATTGTTATGTTCTCCATCGCTGCTGTAGGAGAACTGAATTACTCATAATCACCTCTGTGATGACTAACTAGCATAGCATTTAACACTCTGCCTCACAGAGCATTAATCTCTGATTCATTTCCCATCTGGGTGCCACTAATGTTAACCTAGCATGAACTGTTTCTATTCTATGGGTTTTATCAGGGACATTGGTGTTCTCCTACTTCCAAGATGCATGTGGATACGTTGATTTTTTTTAATTGTTCAAATATCTTACAAGTGTGTATGTAGAGTACAAGTGAGTTTTTGCACCCTGTGAGGGCCTACTGTCTATCCAAGACTGAATCCATGCATTACAGCCATCAGTTACCATGACAGAGTATGGTTCTTCCATGGCCTTAAATAGGATAAAGCAGGTATTAGACAATGAATGAATGAATGAATGGATGGATAATTAGTTCTGTTATACTACCTGTAACATGGTTTAGGTTACTGAAAATGTAGGAAATTTCTAAATGTTTGTTATTATGGTTGTTCTTACTGCAGTGTTCATTTTTTATTGCATTGTTCATTTGGTATAACAGTGTTCATTTGGTACTCAGACTACTTCATCAATATGCTGCCCCCTCTGACTACCAGGATCTTCATATTCACTAGGCAGTCATGCAATGTGCTCATCCCAAAATTCTCAGAACGTCCTGAGCATATCTGGGCACAGAATGACAGAAGGAGGCAGAACCTGGCACATGTTACTTAACCATGCATGCCTTTTTCTCTCTCTCACAAGACGCCAATGATTCTCCTTTAATGTTACTCTGATCTAACTATTTAAATTACCTATTTATTCTACCTATGGACAGGTGATACCTCACAACTCAACCACCTCGTAACTTGACCGTTTCTCAATTCAGCCGTATTCGGTCACCTGGGTGTCCCTCAATTCAACTGCCATCTCGCAATTTGCCCAGAAAGGAGGCTGAAAAGTTATTCATTGTTTCTTGTTGTCATTGTGTTGTTTATGTAGTGCAGTTGTTTATTTTAAGTGTTGTGCAAACAAATCACGACTGAAGCTTATTAACTTTAACTTAGGTAACGTATATACAAACCAGCTACATTCATTTGTACATGCTCACTCTCTGGCTGCATTTTCAAAATGGCACTGAGTATAGCACGTGCCTGCTATTTACATATGCATGTTCATCCATGATATGCTTCTTAAAGACACAGCACACACACTCTGTTCTACATCCTCTCTCTTTGAGAAATAGATAATGCAATGGTGAGAATATCAGTTGACATGCAAATAAATACAAAGAGCTATTTGTATTTGCAATTATACAGAACTAGGTACATATATACAGTTATGTCCAGGTCGCTGTGTATTTTACACTAGGTCTGGAAGTACGACCAAATCATGTGACATAAAACTAAGAATTAGACTTAGCAAGTGGAGCTGTCTCTGCTGAATGTTCAACCTTAGGAATATCAGGAACATCATCAGGAATAGAAGTAGATGGTAAGACACGTTCTAGAACAGGAACATTGTCTGGATTGCTCTGAGATCCAGAGTCTATATCACAGGAACAATGCTGCGATAATGATTCTGGTACACAAAGAAGATGTCTGCAATTTCTCCTGTACTCCACACCCTCAGATTCTATGAAGTAGGATCTCAGCTCGGTACATATACCTGTTATTGATCAATCCAGTCAAAAACCTTTCGCATTTTGTATCCTCGCTATCTCTCCTTCTTTCAGTGGACGAAGAAATCTGCTCGACGTATCATAACTGGACTTCTGGATAGAATGCTTCCTGAATAATTGGGCCCTGATAGATCTGTTGTTCATAGGTTGGTACTAGGCTATCGGCCCTAGGGTCTATACAAGCCTAGCCATAACAATTCTCTGGCTATTTCTTCCCACACTGTTTACTTCCCTGGAACCCTGTCTAGCAGGGTGACTGACGTGATCCCCGGGGTGAATTTCCTGTCTCTCATCCAATCATCAAGGTTCCTTTTGAAGAGGGCCAAAGAGGCTCTCTGCTTGACATGTATGGGCAGTCTATTCCAGAGTCTGGGGAGTCTCTGGGTCAGGAACCTATCCCTCCAGCATGTTTTGTTTATTGTGATGACAAGATTTAGATCCCTGGAGCATGTGGCTCTGAGGGATTGGGATTTCTTTAAGTGCATTCCAGTTGTTGCAGATGTCTTGAGAGGTATATACCAAATGGGGCGTTGTATTCTCTAATGGGTCTAATGAGGGATGAGTACAGTGGGACAATGACCTCCTTTTTTCTGGATGAAATGCCCTTAGTGATGAGGTGTGCCGCATAGAAGGATTTCCTGACTGTTGTGGCGATGTGGTTACTGAAGGTGAGACCATTGTCCACCCGTGTCCCTAAGTCTCTTATCACACTTTTGGTGTTTAGTGTACTGCCACCTATCTGATAATTCATGGGTACATGTTTTTTCCCAAAAGGGGATAACTATACATTTCTTGGCATTGAGCTTGAGTCCATGGCTCTGGCACCCAAGCATCTGTTTCTATAAGGCTCTTTTGTGTTTTTTAGCTTTAAGCCTCAATAAACTGGAACTAATAGGCAGTGTTTTCTGGTTTGTCTGGATAGATTTCTCTGAGCAGGTGAGCCAAGTATATCGTCACAGGGTATTTTTCTGAGATGGTGAGCCAAGTATATCATCACAGGGTATTTTTCTGAGATTAAGTAAATTCAACAAAACAAATACCAATTCGGTATCATCACACTTTGACCTTTCAACTAATTGCTTTGCAGTCTGCACTACACATTTAGCTAGTCCATTTGACTGTGGATATTCTGGACTACTAGTAACATGTACAAAGTTCCATTCTCTTGCAAATTTCTGAAACAACTGACTGGTAAATTAAGTACCATTGTCAGATATAACTTTGTGTGGACTACCATGGACTGAGAAATGACGTTTCAACTTGGTACTAACAGTAGTGGATGTTAGATTAGGTAGTAAATCAACCTCAAAACAGTTCAAATAAGAGTCTACCAATACTAAGCGATACTGATTGTTCAACTCGAATATATCAGTGGCTACTTTTGACCAAGGTAGTTCAGGAACATGACGTAGCTGAAGTGGTTCACTTTGCAAATGCGGTTTAGTACTATTACATACTGAACAAGAAGAAACTACTTTATCAATGTCTTTCACTAGTGAAGGCCAAATAGTAGCTCTCTCACCCTTCTTTTGATAGATTCAGAACCTGGGTGACTACAATGCAAAATCTGGATATATTCATGTTGTCAGGAAGCAGGAACAACAATTTTAGGCCCCTTGAAAATAAGGCCATCTTCCATCAACATCTCATCTCTGTAAGGAAAATAGGTTTGCAATTCAGGTGGTACACTAGATTGCTTTGACGGCCATCCAACATTAATGTGGTGGTCGAGCTTTTGCAAGATCAGATCAGTCTTTGTATGGTCTCTAAGCTCATTAAGTCTCTTGGTAGAAAATGTATGCACTGTCATTACGTCAAAGTTAAAATTCTCTACATCAAGCTGTCCCATTGTATTTCTGGGTGATCTGGATAAGGTATCAGCCAGATAAAGAAGTTTGCCTTTTGAATAGACCATTTTGTAGTTGTACGTTTGCAATGTGAGCATCATTCTTTGTAATCTTGCTGGAGCTGAATGCATAGGCTTCTTTAGAATAGGAACTAGAGGTTGGTGATCAGTTTCAATTTGAATAGCTCGACTTTGTACATGCAAATACTATTGGCAAAAGTTCTTTCTTAATTTGAGCACACTACATTTCAGTTTGGGTAAGTGTTCTAAATGCACAGGCTACTGGTCTGCCTTCTTGAAGAATAACTGCACCAAGACCAAATTTTGAATCATCACAGGAAAGAGTGAGTGGTTTATTGACATCATAGTATTTTAATGTAGGTGGAGTGGCAATTTTCTGCTTAAGGTCTTCAAATGCTTTCTGGTGCTGTTCCACGTAACATTTTTGCACATTTGCTCTCTTAATGGTTCTGTCAACTCGCTGAAGTGTGGTATGACCATGCCAAGGAAACACTGTAGAGCTTGAATATTATCTGGTGCTGACATCTCAAGAATTGCTGCTTGCTTAGAGTGGTCTGGTCTTAAGCCAGCACTGGTAAATAAATGACCTACATATATAACTTCTAGTAGTATGAATTTACACTTTAGGGGATTGAGCTTTAAGTTCACTTCACATGCTCTGTCTAGAACTCTCTTAAGGTTTCTATCATGCTCTGCTTCACCATTGCCTCCAACCTCCAACCAATAAATCATCTACTACTATTATGGCACAAGGATAACCAAACTAAATTTGCTCCATTGCATGCCGGAAGACTTAACTTATAGAATGTATTCCAAACGGCATCCTCAGGAATATGTATCTACCAAATGGGGTACCAAAGGTAGCCAGCAATGAGGATTTGCAATAACGCATCATTGCCAAAATGAACTTTTTGCAACCAAGACAGAAAAAACAGTGGCACGTGGTATTAAGGCTGTGACGTCTTCGACTGTATACATTGGATGATATGGTCTCTTTAATGCTTTGTTCAAATCTCTTGGGTCAATACATATTTTGATTTCAGCTGAGCCTTTCTTGTGGGCTGCTAGCATGGACAACACCCATTCAGTTGGTTCAGTAACTGGACAAATTACACCTTGCTGTACCATTTTATCCAACTGAGCATTGACTTTATCCTGCATAGCTATTAGAACCTTTCTTGTTGGTCCGACTACTGGACTTACCTCTGAGTCTAACGTCATAGAATACACAACTGGAAATTTGCCCAACTTGAACAATTGTGCTTATTTGATGAACTTCTTTGATAGAAGAAAGCAGATTCATTCTCAAACTGTCTCTGAGACCCAGTAATGACTGCACAGGTCTTCAGAATACATAGAATAACAAGCTGTAACAGTTCCAAGCCAAATAACATGAAAGCTACTGAGCCTTCAGTTTGAATTTCCTAACCTCAATAAGCAAGAATTTTCACACTACTAGCCACACTGAGTTGTTCATTAGTTCCCACCTTAGCAAAAGTGTCTGCTGACATCACATTGCACTTTGAACCAGTGTCTCCTTTGAGCTCAGTGGATTTACCATTGATCTGGACAGTACAAAACACTTCATTCTTTGCCAGAAAATTCACTGCATCAACCTTTTCACCAATTACTGATACACCATCTACACAGAAAGTAGAATTGCAGCTCTCTATATGACCAACTTGCTTTTTCGAGTGACCCTTCTTTATAACCATGTGGGGGTTGCTTGATTTGCAAAACTTTTGAAAATGGTTCCATTTTTTACATTTGTGACATTGCTGACCAAATGCTAAACATCTTTCTCTTTTAGACTCATGATTGGCACCACAGTTGTGACAGTTAACAATAAAGATGGATCTTTGCTAAGTCATGCTTATAATGTACTGAGCATGCTCCTTTCTTAGAACTTGCAGGAAAACTATGTGGTTTCCTTGGTGAACCAGCAGGAGCTGTGGCTGCCATATGCTTAGGCCTGCTTCTGTTTGCCATGTGTTGCATGCTAACTACCTTTGCTCTACAACCTGCTGAAGCCATGCTGTTGTCACTTGCGCATACTTGTGTGCCTTTCTGTAACTTCATGGATTTGACAAATCTCAATGGCTTTACTCAATGTTAAATCACTGTCATGAAGCAAAATCATTCTCACAGCAACACTATTAATACCACACACAAGCCTGTCCTTTATTATCTCATATTTTAATTCACCAAACCTACGCATTCTAGCTTTGTTTCTCAGGTCAGTAATATAAGCTGCAGAAGTTTCCCTTGGATTCTGATCTCTTGTATAAAACAAATACCTCTCTAATGTAATAGCTGTCTAGGGGTTGCAAATTTCCCTAAATTTGCACTTCAAACATGTGGGGTCTTCCCTGGATTCATCATGTACAACTATATGACAATTTTCACCTTCCCCCTCATATACTGCTGGTGCATACACAAATGAACACTCTTTTTCAATGGACTTTGACCCAGCTAGTTTTAGCTAAATTAATGCCCTGGTGCATGTATCTTTGTCAGAATAAGCTGCTTGTATAAAAATAGCATACTCTTGCTCAAATATTCTTCAATTCTCTACAATATTCTGATCAAATACAAGTGGTGAGGGCTTTTGAAATCCATCTGCCATATTAACACATACCAGTGAAGAGTTTTGCAAATATGCATGAACACACACACATACACTTATGCCAGAAATTTATGTCAGCATTTGTAATTTGCTGGATGGCACAACAAGCCTCTGAATAACTGAACTTGTGAAATAAGTCTCTCAGGCACTGTAATACTCCCACAATCACTGTACTGCAAGAAATCACCTTTTATCAGTATAAGAAACATTTCAAATAATTGCACTGTGTGAATGAACTGGGCAGAAGAACCTCAGAGTAAGAAACATTTCGAAGCAACTACGCTTTGCGAATAAACAGTACACAGCACAATGAAACTTCCTCCAAATGGCAGTACATTGCTAGATAATTCTTTACAGTGCAAGAAACACTCTGTAATGGCAACACTTTGTGAACAGACACGCCCAGCACCATAAACTTTTTGAAATGACTGTACTTTGACTGTACTGCAGGAAATAGTTGCACTTTGCACACAAATAAACTCTTCAGAATACATGCACAGTAATAAGCATGCTTTATAAGCACTTTTGCACACTTTGAGATACTTTGAATAACTCTAGTTATGCCCTTGATACAACACAAGTCATATTTATGCCAAAACACAGCACTTTGTGAAAACACATGCAGTTGCCTTGCTTTATTTATGCTTAATGTGCCCTTTTTAGCCTTATCATATTTGTTTTGCTTGTTTAATGTCTTTTCATGCCCATTGTACTCTTCTTGTGCTTGTTTTAATCTAAACATGCCCGTTTTGCTATAAACACAGTCATTTTTCTTTAAACATACTTAGGTTCATAGGTTAGTACTAAGCTAACTGCTCTTACGAGCCATTTTAAGCCTAGCCAATTATCCCTTGTGAGACTCAAACTCTGCACCTTGTGTTTGTAAGGCGAACACATTAACCATTAGGCCATCCTCCCAACCCCAACTTGTTTTGCTTTTCTGATAATTGTTTTATGAAATATCTTAATCTTAAACATTTTATTTAATGAATAAACCCTTTGTTCCTCTCACATGTTTAATAATGTGGTTTGTGCCCTTGTAATGCTCCATTTTATCTTTTTTATAAAATAAACTGTGCAAGTTTTCATTACCTTTTGTTCTTTTCTGGCTTATTTTCATGCTTGTTTCTCTTAGTTTACCTTTACTGCTATCTCTGCACCTTGAATATCAGTCTCTGGAATCCCACTTCTGACACCATGTCGCTCATCTAGTCAGGATGTAATAGACAAGTCTTTGTGGGGTCTGTTAAAGCAGCTTTATTATGTACAAAAACATCACGATTGAAGCTTATTAACTTTAACTTAGGTAACTTATATACAAACTAGCTACATTCATTCATACATGCTCACCCTCTGGCTGCACTTTCAAAATGGCACTGAGTATAGCACGAGCCTGCTATTTATATATGCACATTCAGTCGTTGATATGCTTCTTAAAGACACAGCACACACACACTCTGTTCTACATGCTTCATCTATACCTGCAATAAAATAGAGGGAACAGGCAAGACAGGGTGAAGAAGACTGCCCTTCCAACAACTAAAGACTAAGTGGACTCTATAAATAGTGTAAATATGGTGACTCATGTTCAGTTTTTGGCATAAACACTGGTGGGGCTGGGCAGAGAGAACGGGCATAAATGCATGATGCTGACTCACCGGAATGAATGACCCAAGTAGGGGAGCCACTAAGCAAAGTCCTAGAGAGGAATTAAAGAAACAGACATACCAGTATATACTGTATTGTGTGTTATGATTTCTTACAGGGGTGTGGATAGGAAATTGTTGTTAAGATGTTTTAAGTTATAATGTTATTATTTCTTTTGGGGGTGTGGCTAGGAAACTGTTGTAAGTTATAATTTATATCACATTAAAGTGAACTAAATAAAACATTAATCATAATCAAAGACAACAGATATTCATTTCATGACTGCTATCTCACAATGATGGTAATGAGCATGCATTTTACCTGGACAGGAAACACGTTAGCCTGCATTCTTAGATGGCTTTAACATCAAATAAATTTGTATGTGACATGTGAGCCATAGTTTTAGGAATGTACAGTAGTCCTGCATTCCTCCTCCATCCCTCCTCTGCATCCTCTCCTCCATTTAAGAGATGTTCTACACTTCAAATCATGGTGAGCTACATTTTTTAAATTTGTTTAGTGTATTTTTTAATTTTGTTTGGGCAGGGAATGGATTAAACCATTTCCATAAATTTGTATGGGAAATGGTGTCTTACAATTCAGCTCCCATTCCGGAACAGATTATGGTTGAGTTGTAAGGTACCACCTGTACTGCTTAATGCAGCTAACATGTTCCTGCGCACTAATGATCTGTTATCACTTTACCCCCTGCTGAATGTGAACCCAGATGCAGTAGTCTAGTGCTGCAGCTAACTGCAGTGGTCTGATGTTGTTACTGGTGGCATTTCCTTTTGTTTTTAACTTAAGATGTTGCTTTTTTAGCTTGTTTTATGTCAAAAAATAAATATTTTTACATCATTTAAATAATTTCATATAGTCCACTTGTAATCTGTGGCTTGCACCCTGGGTTCTGCCGAAAATATTCTTGGTAAAAGGAGTCCATTCACCTGGCAACCAAATGAATAAATAACATAATTATTAAATTAACTCCAAAAAAGAGAGTTGTTAGAGCCAGACCTTCTCAACTGGTTGAGCACGAACATTCAACTTATCTTCTCTCTTTCTTTTACACAGTTTATTGCTTTTACTGTTGTCTGACTAAGTATGTTTAATACTGGAATAATAGTGTCATTTTATGTTACCTAGCGAGTGGTAACAGTTAAATGCTGTAGTTGTTGACAACAGCCTATTGTTAAGCAGAAACTCTGAGATGACTGAAGCGCAGCACTTTAAATATAGAACTGAAACATTTTTCTCAAAATAGTAACTTAAACTACATGGCACATAGATATTGACGCAGTTTGCCCAAGTCAAATCATACTGTGACAGGCTGAAGACGGAAAGAGGATATCACAGGAATAAGTATGATGTACTGTGATAGACTAAGAAAAATAAACTGAACAATCATTAGCAGGCCAGCAGGAAACTCCAGCAACGCTTCCACCTTTTTCCTGTCACATACAAATACCCAGAGTTCCTTCCAGGCAACCAAATAACTGATAAGTGATAACAGTTTGACTGGAGCTATTTGGCATTTGAACAGATTATTGTAAGGCTAGAGAAATGGCATGCATTTATTATACTGCCTAAGACTAACTGTTCAGAAGTCCTTTTTGTAAGGAAGCTACCATGATATTCATTAAAACATGCCATCTCCTTTCCCCAGAGCATGTCAAGCAGTAGAAAATGTAATTGATAAGCCTTAAAACATAATGAAATGTTGCCTACCTGCACAAGATTGATAAGCCCAAAAACATAACAAAAGGTTGCCTACCTGCACAAGATTGATAAGCCTAAAAGCATAAAGATATGTTGCCTAGCTGCACAAGCCTTTAAGAGTATTTTCTTTGGAATCTATTCTAAGGGGCAGAAACAAGCAGATATATGTTCTACTTTCAGCAGTTAACATGTACACTTTATCTAATTGATGTGATATGGCTTATAGGCAGAATAAGAGAGATGGAGAGCATAATCTGGAAATATAGTCATACAGCCTAGGGAGGGACAGCAGGCATAGCTTCAAACACTTTTCAAGTCAGTCTGGTTTTACTGCTATTACCCCACAGATGTGCGCTCATTACCTTTCTTACCTATGATCCCTGTAGGAGTAACCCTGTAGAACAGTTCCTGCTGAAAAGCTGGTGTAGTGCAATAAACTAACACTTAGAGCAAAAATTACCGCATACATTTTCTGTAGTGGCTCAAGCCAGCTTACTACAATTATAACGAAGTCTAACTATGGGAGAGACTGATTTAATGGCACAGTGGGTGAATTTATTTATGTATGTAGTATGTATTTATGTATGTATGTAAAACTTTTCCCTTACCTAGCCCTTAATCTATACCTAGCCAACAAACACTCGCAAACATACACCACAAAGACTAACCCCTAACCTAGCCCTTACCCACAAAGTACCCACAAAAGCCCATGTACACAATCCAAACTCAGTCTCACTTACTTGACTGATAAACATTAGAATTTCCTTCATTCAAATAAAATAACATTTGAAATTCTCATGTTTCATGAAACTTAACCATCCAAAAGTTGACTTGCATATAATGTTTAATGACAATAAAGTGTTCTAAGATGAATTTTGATGAGGGTTTACTAAGCTTAAACTGTGCCTTACAAATATAGATATGGAATCAACAACATGTACAAAACAACAATAACTAGCAATCTGATCTCCAGGACTTGTATGTTTATCCTTTGCTGACTGGTTTGTCCCACTAGGCTGGGAAACCTGAAGGTATATTTATACTACTAGTAGGGGAAATTTGTCTAGGGCAACAGGGAACTTCTACTCTTTTTGATAGGTGCCATGAAATCTTTTACCTCTACCTCAACCATTAACTCAAGCAGATGGGACCTCTGTTTAACATCTCATGTAAAAAATGAAACATTCAGGAGTGCACATCCCCTTACGCTGCACTGCAGTGTCACCATTCTATCTATCTCATGTGGGAAAAGAACCCGCAACTTTCTGCACCAAAGGCAAGTGTGTTTCCTGTTGCACCATTCACACTCCTTATGTTTAGCTGTTTATTTACATTTATTAATCAGGGTAGAGTGCCGATCCAGCAATCTGAGGCAGCACAAGGGTGCAGCAGATAGCATTGTCACCTCACCACAAGAGGTTCCCCTGTTTGATTCTTGGCTGGGATGCCTTCTGTGTGGAGTCTACATATCCTTCCTGTGTTTAGGTGAGCTTTCTCCAGGTGCTCTGGTTTCATCCCACATTCCATAGACATGCATTAGGTGGATTGGACACTCTAAATTGGCCATAGGTGTGAGTGTGCATGCAAGTGTGTAGTGTGGAAGAGCAACTGTGAAAGGGCTAGCCACCCGGCAGTGTTAACCGTGACTCTAGATGATTGGAACTGTTGAAGTGATACCCCGATTCTGTGTGCAAAAATGGGGAAAAAGGGATTGTGGACAGATGGATGAGTAGAGTGCTGATCCACATGGACCATTTTCAGGCCACCCCAAGGTACAGACCTATAAAATAGGTAAACATAAATGCTAAGAGACATTGCAAGTTACATGGCAAGTAAGTAATTGACTAACACCAGAGCTAAGTCTTTTAAAAATAAAACATAACAATATATATACAATGAAGAAGGCAGAGAGGAGAGCATGAGTAATCAAAAAAGGGGGAAGGGGCAAATAAGGGAAGTAAAAGAGGCGGAGGAACTGGGGAAATGTCCATATGGGGGCAAATAAGAAAACTGGCAAAGAGTCCAGTACATGAATATTATTATTCATGAAAAATGTTAACAAGTGTCTTATTACTAAGTTTATAAAGTATTTTCTCATTGGTTGCAAAACTGAAAAATTTCCATTTGGTGTTAAATACACCTAATAAACAATGTGTAAAACTACTGTATGAGGTGGAAAAAGGCTGCTCAACAATGCAAAGAAGTGATATTAAGTGCACAGACCAAAAAAAAAAAAAACACAACTTGCAAGGATTTGGTTTCAGAAATGACTATTTGACTTAAGCTTGGGAAGAACACTTACTCTTCTAACCATTTAAAAAGCAATTAACAGAGAGGTGATTGTTTTGCATTGCTCCATTCTTGCAGGTTTGAAAAGCACAGCTTTATAAACAGACTAGTATTTTCATCTATGAAGAAACATACCTGAAAGTCAAATGGTTCTATGGGAAAAGCAGCTCCCTGTGGAATAAATATCTTTCTGCTTCAAACAATCTTTTGTTAAAGAACTTTGGCAGGTGTTGTCCTTTGAAAAAAAGAACAGAGAGAATCGATGGTAGAAACAGATGAATTAATAAATAAAAAGTCCTGGAGAAACTGAGTCCTCCTACTGTAGCATCAGAAGTTGGATTAATTACAAAGGAGCACTGCACTGTATTGTTACAAAATATGACTAGTTTATTTGTGAAAGCAAAACTATACCTTGTGTTTATTATTTTTTGTTTTGAAGAAAGGGTTCAGCCTGAAAGTGCTTGTCCATGTTGTTTTTATGTTTGTTTTTATTAAAGTTTTTTTTCATTTATACCCCTCAACCTCTTGGCTCAAGAAATCTGGACAAAGCCTGATAAAATGGGGGGACAAAGGCCCAAAAATAGGGACACATTTTAAATATTGCTAGTATAGACTTAGAAAGTTGCTAGAATAACATGATTTGTGTAGCCATGCATTTTCTACAGGATATGAAGTCTGAAACTCAAATATTTGTCATTATTTAGTGATGCTAATCCTTAGATCAATCCAGTGATTTGTCAAAAAAAAAATACAATTTTTATGAGGAACAATTCAAATATATGAGACAAAAATCTGGACAATATGCAAAAATCTGTACAGTTGAGAGGTATGGTGGTGGTCCGGATTTTTTTTATTTATTTATTTATTTTTTTTTATTGGAGAGTTACTTAAAAATATTCAGTTTTTCTTGCAGTTATTGTGCTATGTCTTTTAGCAAAACCATGCAATTATTTACAAAACGATGTGCTCCACTTCTATTTACCCCATCTTTCTGTTTCATCAGTCACCTTCTCACTCTTTGTACTAGACTTCAATGACCATTAGGAAGAAGATACATGATAATGGGCAGCCCTGTGATGTATCAGCTTCCATCTTATCCTTCCCCAATCTCCGCTCATTTACCAAAACTCCTATCCCAGGTTTCTTAGACAAAGCCTTTACTCAATTCAGTCATATACCATTCCCTATTACCTGACCTAATATTCCAAACATATGATTCCAACTCCTAAACATACGATCCCAACTCACTCTCTGAAGTCTTTTGATATCCATCAGAACCACTTCAGCTCTTCATTATTTATATTTCCACACACCCATTAAAGTTTGACAGCATCTTCTAGTGATCAGCCAGTGACTGGCCTTTAACAAAGCCACTCTGCCTTCACCTATAACTTTTGATGAGTCCCTTTATCAAAACTGTAAGAATTCTATCAAAGATTTTTGCATTAGTGTTACAAAGGGAAATCAGTATATAATTTGTATGTTTTTTCATTTTCCTTTTCTCCTTATGTAATGCCATTACTGTATCCTCATTCATTATATAAGGCATGTCCAGTTTCCCTAAGACATCAAACATACCTGACATTTTCCCCTTTAACTGCACCGACCCTTTCATATAAAAATGAATGGAATATCCGCTGGAGTCTCCCGCTTTATCCCATTTTAAATATCTAATGGTATCTATTACTTTTCCTGCTCTCATTTTCCTATTTAAACATGTTATTCCTCAGCTTCTACCATTCTATCCTGCCAAACTCAGAATCCATTAATTTTTCTTTCTTCACATGGATACATATTTTGATAAAAGTCTCTAAACTCCTATCTTATATTAACTTTGTGGTTCATACAGCCATAGGCGCCTGAAGCTGTTGAAGACTGGGGGGGGTGGAGGGTGAGAGGGGGAACTTAGTGATCTAAAAAGGGCAATTTACTATTTACTACCACAACACAGGTTCACTTGGAGGACATTTTAAGCTTAGCCAGTTTCCCTTTTGGTGCTTGAATTAACATTTCCTAATTGGTCTTACCTATCCCATGGCTGATAATTGTACATTAGCCCAAGTGAGAATAACTTTGATCATACCGTAGATAATTTGAGGGGACCCCTGTAAGGGATGTAGCACTTAGGAACTACATCTATCCATTAGTAGCACGAGGGGCAATCCTGGAGTACATTTTCTATTACCCATGTTTAGGTCCAAGTTGCATTTGAATATGGGCAGGGATGAGCTTTGTTTTACTAGAATGGATAGCCTGTAACCTCCTGCTGCTCCAGCAACAGTCCCTTCCCCAGCCACTCCAGTGTTCCATTGCTTGGCTATTTCTCCTCAGTTACCATAAGCACTGTTCAAACCTGTCAGTGTGAATACCGTTTTTTATTTACTTTTACAATGATTACAGATATTGTAATAAAATAGCACAAACACTGGGCCATTTGCTAAATAAACAATACAGTCTCACAATGAAAACAGACTTAGCATGAGCAGTAAACTTGTCTGCCCTTGAAACTCACATTCTCTGAAAGGGCATGAACACCCACATTCATTTTGCATCTGGTCAGTGGAGAACTAAGCTTACCTCTGGGCTGTTTTCAAACTATAGGCTCCTTACACATTTTTAGGGCCATACATACATATATGTGTTCTTTGATTCACCTTCCTGATTGCATTCAATTATATTCCTTGTATAATACAGCACCACTTGTTAGAATGTGTTTTAAATTTGTAGTTTTGAACAGTTTTCTAGTAAGCAATAAAACAAAATGTATGAACCACTAATAACAAAGCTACCAATTTCAGAAAATTTCAACCATAAAAGTCCACTCAAACTTTTGTCATTACAATCTACCAATAGCAGTAAATATGCAAAATCATCTAAGTAATTCCACATTAAAGGGATCTGTAACTAATGAAGAGGTTGCTGCTAGAAAACAACTTTATATGTCATTGTTTCATCTACAAATAAAGTGCGTGTTGCCCTTGAAGAATAAATTGCCTATGTTACATTAAAAAAATAAGCTAGTAATATTGTAATAGGGAATGGATGGCAAACTGATAACAGGCTCATAGTTAATAGGTAACTCCTCCAGAGGGGGATATTCATAGGACTGCAGCATCCATGCCCTTTAAAGTACAACACAGTAAAGTATCAGTGATCTATCTGCATACTGTGAGAGTAGAACCCAGAGGCTTCTGCATCAAAAGCAAGTATACTACCTGTTGTGCTATTAATAATGCAAATAGAGTTGGCATAAGCAGCACTAAATTTCTCTTCCCATGAAGCTCTCAGGTCCTTGTAAAATCCACTTGACACAACTCCATCTCTCAACTTCACAGCAGAAGAAATCTGGAAAAAGGCAAAATTTATTTGGGGGGGCAAAGGCCCATAACCAGAGATACATTTAAAATATTGCTTCTATAATTTTAGAGAGTTGCTAAAATTGTGTTTTGTGTTACCATGTGTTTCCAAAAAAGACAGGAAGACTGAAACGTAAAGGGCTACCATTATTCAGTGACTTAATTTCTCACTGAATTGCCAGAAAACCACATATTTTAAGAGGAACAGACCAAAAGTACGAGCCAAATATTCTGTGAAAATCTAGACAGTTGAGAGCTATGGACTCAACTCCCTGAATCACAAGTGGGGTATGGGTAGAGAATTCAGGCTATTGTACCTAAGGTGCAGGGTTTGAGCCTGAGTAACACTAACCACCAGGTATTCCTAACTGGGGCATTGTATACACACACACACACACACACACACACACACACACACACACACACACACACACACACACACACACACACACACACACACACACACACACACACACACACACACACCTTCCTAAATGAGTCAGCAGAGCAGCAAGAGAACAAACACACACAATAGCTCAGGAGCAAAGCAAAACTCTTCATAAGAGAATACTTGTACCTAAATGAAGCACACTACTTCCTAAATGAATCGACAGAACAGCAAGAGGACAGGCAATACCTTGGGGGCAAACCAAAAGCCTTGTACCTAAATGAGGCAAAGCAAAGCACTCTACTTTCTAAATGAATCAGCAAAGGTAGAGCAGCACGAGAACACACACAATACCTCGGGGGGTAAACCAAGAGAATACACACAATACCTCGGAGGGTAAACCAAGAGAACACACACAATACATCAGAGGGTAAACCAAGAGAACACACACAATACCTCGGAGGGTAAACCTAGAGAACACACACAATACCTCAGAGGGTAAACCAAGAGAACACACACAATACCTCAGAGGGTAAACCAAGAGAACACACACATTACCTCGGGGGCAAACCAAGAGAACATACACAATACCTCAGGGGCAAACCAAGAGAACACACACAATACCTCGGAGGGTAAACCTAGAGAACACACACAATACCTCGGAGGGTAAACCTAGAGAACACACACAATACCTCGGAGGGTAAACCAAGAGAACACACACAATACCTCGGAGGGTAAACCAAGAGAACACACACAATACCTCGGGGGCAAACCAAGAGAACATACACAATACCTCAGGGGCAAACCAAGAGAACACACACAATACCTCGGGGGGGTAAGCCAAGAGAACACACACAATACCTCGGGGGTAAACCAAGAGAACACACACATTTTCTTCATACAGCTGTGAGCTTTCTTATGAGACTAAGCAGGTTTATCTCTGTCACCTGATCATTAAGATATTTATAGAAATGTGAAAATTATAACAATGCTAATAGTATACAAATAATACTGAATATCTCTTTAATTGCGTTATGCAAGAAGCCAAACATTAATATATTTGTATTTACCATCACAGAATCTTTAAGATTAAATGTTCTAATATGGTGTATTAGCATGGTTTGGAATTATTAATGCAAATATGATCAAGCAACACTTGAAGCCTAGAGACATCAGTAGGATGTAACTGCAGAAACACCTGGAGGTGTCACTAGGCTGTAATGAGTTAACTGCCATTATAGCACATGGGTTTAGAGTAATCCCAGGTATCCAGTGGTTCCCCCCATCCACAGTCACATACTGGTTTAACAGCTATTACGACATATGACGTCAGAGTAATCTCTGCTGTCTAGTGGCTCCCCCCACTACCCTGGTCCCTGTATTGCTTTATGTACCATTAGGATACTAGTCATATGAAGTGATCCCTATCAGTTTTTGTTCTCCCCAATCATCACAGTGCAGTTATCACTGGTGGCAAGTGGTACCTCTATCCCTGTAGCGCAGTTATGTCTGGTGGTGAGGGATACCTCCATCCTTATTTATGCCTGGTAGTGAGGGATACCTCCATCCCTGTAGGGCAGTTATCCCTGGTGGTGAGTGGTACCTCTGTCCCTGTAGAGTAGTTATACCTGCCAGTGAGTAATACCTCCATCCCTGTAGTGCAGTTATCCATGGTGGTGGGGGATACTTCCATCCTTGTAGTGCAGTTATGTCTGGTGGTGAGGGATACCTTCATTCCTGTAGTGCAGTTACCCCTGGTGGTGATGGGTACCTCCATCCCTGTAGTGTAGTTATGTCTGGTGGTGAGGGGTACCTCCATCCCTGTACTGCAGTTATCCCTGGTGGTAAGTGTTACCTCTATCCCTGTAGTGCAGTTATACCTGGCAGTGAGTAAAACCTCCATCCCTGTAATCCAATTATCTCAGGTGGTGGGTGATACCACTGGTTACCTATTGTATTCTCAAAAGCTGACAATGTTGAATCCGACATTGTCGACACGAGAATAGTGAAAGTGCAGAACGTTGAACGAGTAAACGGAAATCTCCATAAGGGGATATTTTCATTTACTTCAATGTAGTGCGGTCTCGGAGTTGGTATATTTAAGTAGCGGGGGTGTGGGGGTGCAGGGGGCTTGCCCCCCTGCCTACACCCTTTAGATTTTCTTTTTTTTTATTATTTATTTTTTCTGAACATTCGAAATTTTAATGGTTTGATCTTTAAAGGTCGACTTTTAGTGATTCGAACCATTAAACTTTCGATGTTCTAATATAGACCTGATACCACCATCCCTGTAATGCAGTTAACCCTAGTGGCAAGTGGAGCCACACCTGATGTTGTAAATAATGCATGTTAATATAGGGGTGCATGAAGGCATGACAGCCATGCAACCCACAGTCACACACATGCACAACCATACATATACATCAAGCACACATACATACACACACACACACACACACACACACACAAAAACGCCTTCTACCACTACCTTAACATTAAACTTCTCAGAACATACCTCTGTAGTGATGGATAGACACTGCCTTTTCGCCATGTTCACTGCCATATAGTAGTAGGAACAGTGGTGCTTTTGAAGATTGGAGGAAGATGGGCGAAGGCTGCCAGCCTAGTCAAATAGAATTTGATACATAATTCTATCAACTGTATAAATAAATGTAAAATACAAGCTTGTATTTTTAAATGAAAGACAACACTGTAAAATGTGAACTTCAAGATTGTTGCAACATTGCCATCTGCTGTAAGGAAAACCAGGCCAAGCATTTCAAATGTGTCTTTTGAAGTTGGAAAGATATTATGAATCTCTTTGATGTTTTACAAGTCAGCTCTAGTGGGTCTGGAGGAAGGTTTCATGCCCATTGTTTTAAGGTTAAAGTTAAGGGCCAGAATTTACATATGGAAGGTGCTTTATTGCTCTGGTTTCTGCTAGAGTGTATATGTGAAATGCCTTGTATTGCTGTAGTTTCCTGAGCAGGTGTTAGCTTGCTAAATAATGCAGTTTGTGGCCTTAGAAAACCTAAGTGTTAAAATGGTATAATTTAGGAGGGCCTCAGCAGAGCTGTTGGTTAGTGTTTAAAAACTATTGTTCAGTGAGAGACTGTAAGCATTTTGATCTTGGACATCTAAACCAGCACTGCTTGCTCTTTATGTATGTAAGTAGGATTATAGCACTGTGTTTTCTCTTAAGATTAGCTAAAGATTAGAAAGTTAGATTAAGTGTTTTTCTTTGACATCAGACCTGTCCTACTGTATTGTTTTAAGTTTCTGTGTGATCTCTGAACTCTTAGATATCTCTGTGGTGTAGTAGTATTGTCTTGCGTTTTAATTATTTATTATTAAATATTTTAAAAACCTTTACCTGTGGCTGGTTTGTATAGAGAAGTAGGCTCTAGAGTACATTGCATATTTATAGAGTTCATTGTAATAGGCCACTCTAAAATAAGCCTTAGACTGAAAAGTCACATTACCAATTGGATAATAATATTGCACAGTAATAATTGGACACCCTTTTAAGGGCCTTTTTGTAGCTGATAATATTAGCTGGTGGTGGCAGAAATTACTACCATATAGTCTGGGTAAAGGGGCGCAGCTGGACAATCTATGTCAGCCTTTCCCAGGAGTGTCTGTGAAGTTGTCTAAATACTTATTTCAAAGTGTGGGTGTGTGTCAGTTACCTGGGCAGGGACACAAAGCACTGGTTGGACAGAGAGGGTACTGGAGGCTAGCTTGCCAGCTAGGCTGAGATCTGGACCCTATAACTGTGCCAGTGGGGAGTCTTATTGGGGACCTGGAGAGCAAGGGAGCAACCAGTCCCAGACTGACTGTGATTCCTGTGTGCACTTAAGGGAAATTGTACTTTACTGTGTATATTAGTTATCCTTTCCTCTTCTAGGAGATGACTTCCCTGGTGTTAGTGGTGAGGACTGAGGCTTCTTGATTGCTGGGCCAGGGCATGGGCATCACAGTGCTGATCTAACAATGGTGCTGATCTACACTTCTAAGCAGTTTCATAAATCGCTTGGCACACAGATGCCTTGATGGAGGTAGTTCAGTGAGAGAGAGCAAATGGCTAGTTAGCATATGCCTCTCCTCTGAACTGCCTAGTTAGCATACAGCACAGCTGCAGAGACACACTGGTGTGGTGCTGCATGTTTTTTTTTTTGCTAAAGCATCCCTTTTGGGCTGTCTTTCAATTTGAATAGGTTGTCATGATGTTTCACATCATGTTTACCATGCAGTAACCTTCATGAATTCCCTCCCTACACCTATCATACCTTAATACTGCTGTGGTGGTGCTGCGGTAGCATTGTCGCCCCACAGTAAGACATTCTTCTGTTCGATTCTCAGCTAGACCGTCTTCTGTGTGGAGACATGCGTGAATGGGCATACATTCGTTGACAGTTGTGCGTCAGGGCCGGCAACTCGGCACGTAAAATTCTACTGCCAATCATTAGCGGACCAGAGTTCTGCTGTGGCGACCCCTAACCGGGAAAAGCCGAAAGACACAACAACAACCTATCATACCTTAACCTTAATTTAGTTATTATTCTTTTTATTTAATTCGTTTGAGTTTACTAGGGTAGTATACTGAATCACCTGTCTAATATTAGCATAGAATAAATGTATACACACACATATATATATATATATATATATATATATATATATATATATATATACACACACACACATATATATATATATATATATATATATATATATATATATATATATATATACATACATACATACACACACACACACATATATATATATATATATATATATATATATATATATGGGTCTACTTGATATGGTCGACATTTCACAATGTCGAAATTCATATCGCCGAGACTATATGATCGAAATTTGAAATGTCGACATGCAAGTAGAACAAAAAAAAACAAATTTACCTTAATGCTGCTAACAGGGGGGCTTTTCCCCCCTGCATCCCCCATGGGGGACTCTGCCCTCCACACCCCCCAGAACTTAAATATATCAACTCCAAGATCGCACTACAGTGCAGAAGTGGAATTCTTTCCATTCTGCACTGTAGGGAAATGCTGGTTCCCCGTGGACGACATTTCAAATGTCGATTATATGGTCTCGGCCATATGAATGTCAACATTGTGAAATGTCGACCATTCAAAGGGGACCCATATATATATATATACTCCAGCTGAGAATCGAACCGGAGCACCTCTTGCTGCTGCACCACTGCACCATCTATATATATATATATATATATATATATATATATATATATATATATATATATGGGTTACCTTAATTTTCGTCGAAAGCTCATTTGACTGCATTTTAGTCAGACCAAATGACTGAAACTTCATTTCACTGACACTTCATTTGACTGACAGTTCATTTGACTGACAATTAGTACTGGCAGTGTCTAGAGCACTGTAAGGCAAGTAAAAGGAATATGTCCTTTCCCCCACTAAAGTGCGACCTTGGAGTTAGTATATATAGTATATACGCCCACCACATCCCCCCTAACTATATAAGGTCACACTACAGTGGAGAAAAGGACATATTCCTTTTACTTGCCTTACAGTGCTCTAGACACTGCCAGTACTAACTGTCAGTGAAATGAAGCGCCAGTCAAATGAAGTGTCAGTGAAATGAAGTTTTAGTCACTTGGTCCGACTAAAATATTTGTCAGTCAAATGAGCTTTCGACGAAATGAAGGTAACCCATAAATATATATATATATATTGATATATTTATATATATATATATATATATATATATATATATATATATATATATATATATATATATATATATATATATATAAAATTGATTACATATTAAAATACAAAAATACCAACAGTTCATAATATCGACATATCAAAATAATGAACTCACAATACTAACAAAAAGACCCAAACACTACAGTAAATAAATCACAAAAATAAGGAAACTAAACCATAGTAAAACAAATAAAACACTCAAAACTATAGCAATGCCATAGGACATTGTTTGTCTGAATAGTGTGATAGTGTTACATTAAAGGTACTTCTAAGGCAAATTGCAGATTAGGGTTAGTACACTTTGGTAAGGAGGGCAGGAGGCTTCAGTGAATACCGGAAAGAAGTGAATTTTCTCTTTGGTGTTGTTTGATCTGTTCAAGTTAGTCAGGATGTGGGGGAGGTGCAAAAAACACAGTTTGAATGTTTCTGCTCTGTATAATTAATCCATTTTTTGACTCTCTGTATTCAGTAATGTGTTTGTGTACCTGTGTATACTGGAATACAGAAAAACACTCAGATGTCATCATAGTTAAAGTTGATATGTAGAGATCAACATTCATGCTTCTCACAGCTCAATGTGCATGTTCTGAGCAAAACTTTGGAGCATGCAAACAATACAACACTCTTTGTTACAGGTGAGCAAGCCCCACTGCACCCCCCACTTCTAATTTATATATATCTATATCTATATCTATCTATCTATATATATATATATATATATATATATATATATATATATATATATGTGTGTGTGTGTGTGTGTGTGTGTGTGTAAAAAAAAAAAAATATATATATATATATATATATATATATATATATATATATATACACACACACACACATATAAATATATACTGACTCCTTGATCTCGCAATCCCTGTGGAAAGGGCATATTCACCTACCCTAGCAATTATCAATCTCACACACTTCTCAAGTCAGTCTGTTTTGTTGAAAAATCAGATGTCAACCCAAGCAACACTCAACCAAAATAACTAATAACTAACTATATATATATATATATATATATATATATATATATATATATATATATATATATATATATATCTATATACATATATATATTTGCATGTGTGTGTATTCAGAAGGGAAAAAAAGCGCAAGCGTCCAAAGAATCAAAACATATTATAACCCGATATTTTACACAGTGCTCATTTGACATTCAGACTCAATTTCATGCAGTGCAAAGTAAATGAAAATAGACAAATTCTCTTCAAAAAGCCTTGTGTTATGTCCAGGATTCATAGCAAGTGCTGCATTGCTGACCAGAAAGCACTACACTTTTAGGGTAATTGCATAAATAGCTACACAGCCAACTGAAAAATGTATCAGAACACAGACACAGACAAATAGATGACATACAGAGGAAAGGTGAGGAGGATAGTGAAAGGACACATACATTCAGAGGGTGGACAGATGGGGATGGGGAGGATTGGACAATGAACAGAGGGAAAACATCTGGATGGTGATAGGTGAGATCCTGACATGGTTGGATGTCAAGCCTGCCCAGATGGTAACAAACCTAGGCATCAATCGCCCATATGGCCAATGTTATGTATTAGTTGTTTACCTAACAGTCTGATGGGTGGGGCCCACAAATCACATGACTTCACCAGTCATGGCAGAATGCACTTCACATAGCCAAGGTGACGATCCAAATCCAGGTTCCATTGCACCTTAACATTCACCCACCTCCACAACAGATGTGGAGAGACCACAGGAGCACACTCTGGTCCCCTTTCTGAGAAACAGACTCAAAGGGACCCCTTGACCCCACCAGATCAATTTCAGCAGGACAGCCATTGTCCCCCTGATCAGTGGAAGAATGGGCAGCCCCTGGTAACCCAGCACCAGAGGCAGTACCTGGCAGAGATTGAAGTGGCTATAGCATCACCTCCTCTACCTCAACTGGATCTGCAAAAGGATGACAATGGGAAAAAAAGTTGTCACACACATGGTACAAATGCAGTCACAGCTGTAAAATAGAGTGGCACATACATGCACAACCTGCAACAGGGAAAGGTGTTTGTGCCTTCTGCAGCATCCTACCATGTTATGCTGGTGTTCCTGTGTTACTTAAAACAAAGTGTGTACTCTTAAGTATAAGTGTACATCTGTTAAGATAGTAGAAGACAATAATATTGCACAAAACTATGCTTACATTATATTGCTTGCTCCTCCTCCTGAAGCTCTGTCTGCTAGTAGTGATGTAGGCTGGGGTGCAGCTGCTTCAGGTCTCTATACCTATCATAGCACTGCTCAACAGAATGGTTTATGCCAGTGCCATCATTCACCATTTGTGCCAGCTTATGACAGGCATCCCCATTAAACAAATTTCATCACAAAGGCTCAGCAGGCTCTCCATGAATTTTCTGTACAGGAAGAACTGGGAAAGTCCTACTCCATCTGACACATCAGACTGGAGCCTAGTACTCCCCACTGCCTGAAGTAACCATGGTAATGCAGTCAGATCTATTCGAGGAGCAAAATGTCAGCCCTGTGTGGGCACATATGCATGATTATGAATCACATGTCACTTGATGTAGGTCTGCACCAAGGTACTGTGATGTGGCCATAGCATTTCACCATGGCAGTATGAAATGGCCATAGCACTGCATCACAGTACAGTGTACCCACATGCCATATGCATAAACAAAGAGGTCACATGCTTCTCATGATGTGCACAGCCAGCATGGATGTGTTTGGATAGAGTGCTGCACACTGTCAGTGATTCACATAAACCATCATTAACTGGCTTAAGTAACTTAACCACTGCTCATCTGTCTTTTGTTAGCATAGTAAGAAGTGTCAGCACCATTTTGCACAACACCAATTACACCTATGTAACTTGAGAATGAGGAAATTTCAGAAAAGGCTCTGTCAAAATGGACATTCCCCACATTAAGGAAGAAATTCCAACTGGTAAAATAACTCACCAGCAACAACAGACGATGTGGTGGGTGTCAGTGAAAGTGAGGCAGATATCATGGTGTATGTGTAACTATGATGGCACTGTTCTGTAGTGGTGTGTGGGTGTGATACCAGTATGCCTGTGACTGGAGGTGGAGAATCAAGCCAAGAATACTGGAAACCATGGGAAGGACATGATATAAGGGGTGTTGGGTTCCAGGGTCATATGTTGAAGCATGGCTACAGTATTCAAATGAGTAGGGAGCCTGTGCATAACACTAACTACAGCTGACAGCCCATAGTTACAGTATGAAAATGGGACACAGTGTATAGCAGTAGATGATTACCAGATACATAAAGTGGGATGGAGGCTCTCTGGCCATAGTTATGTGCATCTCATAATATGCCATGTACACCCATGATTTCCTCTTGATGTACACATATTAACATGGTCAGGTGAAGGACGCAAAACCTTAACAAATTTTTGATCCAGGAGAATGAAGTGTACACTCTTGGCATGTAACTTCTGGACATTTATTCTGCTGTTAAGAATTATCAGGGCTAGACTTAGCATGGACTGGTGCAGGATGTGAATGCAGTGTGTAGTTATAGTAAGTCTCTACAGCATGTGTGAAAAATAGCGACCAGCGTGATGCTCCATGCATCAGAAAGGCATGGAACATTACAACAAACAAGACCACTACAGTGAGCTGATTACCAACACTGAAATGACTTACTGAGGTTAATAAGATTTCGTTATCATTTATCAACCAGGAGTTGTGGACCTTCATGTCTGGGGATTATTACCAACCAAATAATGAGTCAGGAGGGGAAACACTAGGTTAGTAATATCCAATTCAGAGCAGGCTCAAAGTGAAGGACTGACCAAAGCCCACCTGAATATCTGTCCTGCTGGACACATCTGGTCTACAACTGAAACAATCTGGAAGACAAGATCTGTTGGTCAACATATGATGTTGCTGTATTTTACTGTCTAGCAGTGTGTTTGCCATAGATGGCTACAGAGGCATATATCTGAGGGCTGAAAATGGTGTCATGTATATTCATGCTTTCATAGGTTCAAGCAAAAAAGATTATATAAGACTGATGTCAGCAGGTCACCTGTGGCTGATGATAATGGCAACATGTAAGCGGCACAGTCTGATGACATTGTGGCACTGTCTGCAGCACTACGGGAGAAGGGCCACCCACATGCACTATTACAGTGGCTCATGTAGAGGTTCCGACTGAGCACACAGTCTCACTAGTGCATAACAAACAATCTGTACCTATGAGTCCTTCATAGGCTCCACCTGTGTCACTAATCTACACTGCATCTGACATGCACACTACCTCTAAAATGCACATATCCACCATAGTGAACAGCTGTGGGAGGATATATGGCATCTGCATGATTCCATGACACTCTATGATAGGAGTATGACACTCACACAGATATGCATGCAGGTTAGTGATCCAGGGACAGGCAATTGCTAACCATAGCATTGATGAGGTAGTGAGCATGCTCCATGGTTTACAGAATGACGTTCATCAACTGCACATTCACATGGTGTACCGGGACAGGGAGCACACAATCCTGCTGAGGTTGCTGGTGGATTACAGGAACTTGGCAAAAATGACTACATCCAAAAAGGTCCATAGAGTGTTGGTTCTCCTATACACCATCCTGGGGATCCAGACATATTCCTCCACATGCAAGGAGCTGTTGTAGGATTCACAAAGTTAATCCCTGCAGTATCTCTAAAGTGCCCCCATAGGTGGCTAAAAGGTCCATGTAGCTAAGATAGTTAAGAATACACATACTTTTGTATTTACAAAAGTAAGCATATTATGCAGCCATCTCTAGTCCACTTGTGGGTAACACAATTTGTGTCTATTACAGTATTCTTGTCAACTCATGCCAGGTACCTCCATCAGTGGAACAGGGGACCATGACATGTGACATTACTCGCACTGGTTCTGATGGTGGTTAGCAACACGTGTTATTTTGCTACCACTGCTGATGCTCCTAGCACGGCTCCTACTGTACATCACAAAACATAGCATTCAAAATGAGTACACACCACTAAGTGGTGCATTTGTGTTACACATTTCTGACTCTTTCTGCCATTTTTGATTTAATTTATTTGCATACATCATGTGGCTCATTTGCATGGACCTCATTTCCATGTCATTATACACTCATTAGCATGTGTGGCACAGCATGCTATCACCACTGCATGCCCACTCTGTCTGTGCCTTTGAAATGCCCACAGCTTGTGCTTGATCTCTTCCCACACTAATTTGCACAACACAATATACTATGTATGAATCCTAGCCTAAGTGCTGCATTTATATGTTATAGCATAAGAAATTACCTCTGCAAGATTAAATTTTGCAGGCCTAAATATTAAAGTCTGCATTTCTTTTTTCCTAGAGTTTGAATGTGTTCATTTCACCAAGTCCATAAATTTATTCATCGTTACATTCATGACTCCTCAGTTTTTGTATTTTAATTGCGACTGTATCACCAACATTAAAAAATACCAATTGTATAGTAATGCATCAAGAGAAATTTTTACTTGGACACCATCATATACTTTTCTGGGACAGCTTATTTTGGCTAGGTATGTACAATTTTGTACAGTACATTTGTACTTAAATTTAATTATGTTGTCATACAGCTGAGGAAGGTAAGCTAGTAAGAGATATGCAGAGTATGGTAACTTATACAACAGATATTCAGGTGTTTAGTTTTTATACACACATTCCTTTGCCCCTATATATGTGATAGCTACTGAAAGTAACTGCAGAAAAGATGGACAGTAGTAATCTTCTTTTAATATAAAAAAATAAACTTGTTTTTTGAAAATGTCGCTCTTTATTTTACTTTTGCTGAAAACATCTTTAGTGCCAGCTAATACATAATGCAGTGCCTTGCAGTCTGTGACTTTCACTTGGCAAACCCAGTGCAGAGCTCATTAGTATGCAGTGAGGCAGCCCCATTGTAAGTGTTACTAGTACATTTAAATCGAATCAGATTTACTCAGTGTATAGATTAAGCCTCCAGTGCTCTGTACAAAACATTTACAACAGCAGTAATGGGTGCATTTGTTCAGTGATGGGAATTAAACTCTAGGCTTCTTAATGCTTTTGTAGCTGGTTAAGAAATGAACAGAAACCAAGTTTCTGGAAATGTGCTTGAATGAAACTGCCCTCGTCAGATTTCTGTGAAATAAGGGAATGGCAAGCAAAGCCTGAGCAGGTGAAAGCAGCAGATTATTTTTCTACTCAGAGCTAGCACTGGAACATTTCCCTTCCCCCAACCTCATTAAAACAGCCTGAGTTTTAGGCTCTGCAGTAAAGAAGCGACCACAGCACCTCACATTGTCTGCCTCAAACTATGTTACAATCTGCATTACACGCAAGCTGTAGATCTTGGCATTTTGGTTTTCTTTTGCACATGCAAAAGTGTGTGTGTGTGTGTGTGTGTGTGTGTGTGTGTGTGTGTGTGTGTGTGTGTGTGTGTGTGTGTGTGTGCATGTGCACGCGTGGCGCATTTGGGGGATGTTAGCTATTAAAAACTACAAGTGGATGTGTTACGCATTTCATTATTATTCCTAATGCAAATGCGGACAGGAGACATGCTGATGTTTAATTATCTCATTTTTACAAAGGTAGAATGAGGGATAGAAACCTCTATCATTTTTCTTTTTTTTTCTGTTTTGCCTAAAAAGGTGAAGTGATTTCACAACACTCTTTTATTTACATTTACCCTACTAAAAATAGGTTTTCATTTTTTCCGCTAAAGGTTTCTCCATATCTCAGTACTTGTTATATTTCAGTAACTGGTTTGTACTGATTTGGTACAACCAGCAAATAGGAAATCTAAGACCAGCAATGTCCAGAAGTCATAAAGGTGACTACAGTACTGCTGGTGTACTGAAGTAACTAAGTATCAGCAGATGGACAGAAGAGTGAGAGCGATAAGAAAGTCAATCAAAACTCTACTGTATTTGCCCACCTCCCAACATCAAAAAAATAGTGATTTTGATGCCTGCTGGAGCTAACTTGGCAGACCTTTTATGTTAACTACTGATTCATTATTCACTTGCATCTCACAGACACTAGAGACTTCTGTCCTGATGTCACTCTTGTCAAGTTGATTGAGAATTTCTTTTATGTTTCGAGATGTAGACAGGCTTACTTATACTGCCGTAGGCCTTTAGTTCTGCAGAGGACCCCCAACTGACAGTCACCAGAGGCAAGAAATTGTCAGTATCATTTAGAATAAACTTAAAATGTATGTCTGAGTAAGCTAGCAGGTGACCATACACCTCTTCTTCCTTTACTGTTGTGCTAAAGACATGTTATATGTGAAGAACAAGGTCATAATATGCTTATAGTTTTCTAATCTCATAATGTTTTGGAGGTCAATTTTTAAACATATTCTGCTTGAGGGAAAACATGAGGAAAGCAGGGCAGCTGAATACTGAAACCAGTTACTGGAAATATTACTGGCATTAGGAAGTGAAACAATCAGATATTATTTTAATTTATTTATTTTTGCTGACCAGGTAAGCCCCACTAGGCCTAAGGCTTTTTTTCAGAGGTTACCCAAGTTAGTTTTTGCAATGACTTGGGGAAATGTGTTTATAACAGCAAAGGAAACTCCTCTGCACTTCATTTTCAGGTGCTCTTGAACCATTAACTTCCCGACCTGCCAGTAACTCAGGCAGGTGGCATTTTAGGAGTACAGCACCTTAGTCACGCTATGCTACACACTAGTCAGTTATAGAATACAAATACTAATGTCTGGTATGAGGTTGCTTATTGGGATTTTTTTTTTGATAACCAGGTAGACAAGCTACTTTGAATGCAGTTTAAATCCATCATCCCATATAAAACCCACAGCCTTCTGAACATCCTGCATATAATGACAATGGCACTATAATGTACTGTAATATGTAATGTAGTATGAACTATGCTTGCTTTAAAACATGCATTGACAGGTGGCAGAAGGCCAAAAAAATGCCAATTAGGAAACACAAAACAGAGAAGCAGTGGACTGTACGCATACACATGCACACATGGGCATACAGACATGCACGCATGAAATCATGACACACACACACACACACAAATATGCATTTTTGAAAAAGCAAGCATGTAATGTCAATGAGTTCTTACAGCAATTTAATGTCTAAAGGAATATCTTGTATACAGAGAATATTAAGAACATTTATCAATAAGATTTAATTAGCAAAAGAAATATATCCTGACTTATAAAGACTTCTTCACGGCAAATTTGATGACAGTATTGTTACTATTATTAGTACTTTAAATGAGTTGGGTGTAAAATAAGTGTGTTTTCTATAATGGACATGGAGTAAAATAAGTGTTTTCACTTTAGTTCTTTAACATACCCATTACAAAAATTATTCAGGCCCACAAAACCAAACTTTGATCTTATCGGTTTGGGGTGTAAAACAGTCTCCATTTCCAAGTGCACATCCCCCTACACACACACACACACACACACACACACACACACACACACACACACACACACACACACACACACACAAAAAAATCACCAGATGTTATTTATAATCCATTAACTGGCATTTGTGAAATTGACATGGATATATTTTTTGTAAAAATATGACAGTATGTTATTGGATGATTTTTTTATCTAGCACATGAAAAAAAGTGTTTGTGTCTTATTTTCATAGAAATTGATTTTGAGCTTGTACTAGATTCATTTAATTCACAATGCCATGCTTTGAGACAGTCCGTTGTTACATTCTACTTAAAAGACCATATTACAGGATTGTATTTTTTTATGTATAAAGGGCTTTGCCTTCAGTCTGTCTCTAATTATTTTCATTAATTGAATCCAAATTATTTCCCAATTGTCACTTTGTCTTATGAATAAAAATAATTTAAACCAGTTGCTGCCTAGTATGTCAAATCATTGGAAGATTATTTTCACATGGCTGCATTGCTTATAGTGCATTGTACATGATGAGTTATACAGTAATACATACTTAATATTCCAAAATATAAATGAAAAGTGGACATACCAGCCAATACAGTCATAACAAATTAAGAATTATTTACAACAACAATCTCAGTATTCACACAGAAACATGGAAAAGTGCAGCAAAACTTAAAAAAAAAATTGTTAAAAAATAACTCCCATTCAAGTTACCAAAAACAAAATCAACCACCATTTTCAGCTACTCACAGAAACCATGTCTGTTCTGTACATTAACAATCAGTATACAAAACATTTAAATTAGGAAAATGGCAGCAACTGTGATAAACAGAAGTTTTGTTAAAGTGCATTTATTTACACAGACATATGCATCCTTATACACCCAGGCACATGCATCCTTATGTGCCCAGGCATCTGCATCCTTATGTACACAGGCATGTGCATTGTTATGTACATAGGCATGTGGATCGTTAAGTAGACAAGCATACACATCCTTATGTACACAGGTATATGATTCCTTATACACACAGGCATGTGCATCCTTATTTGCCCAGGCATCTGCATCCTTATGTACACAAGCATATTTATATACACAGGCATGTGTATCCTTATGTACACACTCATACGCATCCTTATGGACAGAGACATGTTCATCATTACATACACAGGCATACACATCCTTATGTACACAGGCATATGCATTCTGATATACATAGACATGTGCATCCTTATATACACAGGCATACACATCCTTATGTACACAGGCATGTGCAACGTAATGTACACAAGCATATACATCATTACATACACAGACATACACATCCTTATGTACACAGGTATGTGGATAGTTATGTACACAAGCATATTTACATGTGCATCCTTGTGTGCCCATGCGTCTGCATCTTTATGCACACAGGCATGTGCATCATTATGTACACAAGTGCATTTATATACACAGGCATGTGCATCCTTATGTACACACTCATACGCATCCTTATTGACAGAGACATGCACATCATAACATACACATCCTTATGTACACAGGCATAGGCACCTCGATATAGATAGGCATGTGCATTTTTATGTACACAGGCATGTGCATCGTTATGTACAGAAGCATACACATCATTACATACACAGTCATATACATCCTTATGTACACAGGCATATGCTTCCTTATACACACAGGCATGTGCATCCTTATTTGCGCAGGCATCTGCATCCTTTTGTACACAGGCATGTGCATTGTTATGTACACAAGTGTATTTATATACACAGGCATGTGCATCCTTATGTACACACTCATACGCATCCTTATGGACAGAGACATGTACATCATTACATACACAGGCATACACATCCTTATGTACACAGGCATATGCATCCTTATACACACAGGCATGTGCATCCTTATTTGCCCAGGCATCTGCATCTTTATGTACACAGGCATGTGCATCATTATGTACACAAGCATATGTATATACACAGGCATGTGCATCCTTATGTACACAGGCATGTACATCCTTATGTACACATGCATACACATCCTTATGGACAGAGGCATGTACATTATTACATACACAGGCATACACATCCTTATGTACACAGGCATATGCACCCTTATACACACAGGCATGTGCATCCTTATTTGCCTAGGCATCTGCATCTTTATGTACACAGGCATGTACATCCTTATGTACGCAAGCATATTTATATACACAGGCATGTGCATCCTTATGTACACATGCATACACATCCTTATGGACAGAGGCATGTACATTATTACATACACAGGCATACACATCCTTATATACACAGGCATATGAATCCTGATATACACAGGCATGTGCATCCTGATACACACAGGCATGTGCATCCTTATGTACACAGGCATGTACATCATTATGTACACAAGAATGCACATAATTACATATACAGGCATGTGCATCCTTATGTACACAGGCATCAGCAGAAGCAGTACATCAGTAATCTGTCCCTGTGAAATTGCATTATTGAATGTTTCCATGCTTTTTTCTAAGTCTCTCTTTCTAGTCAGGATCAATGGTTGTAGCAAGCAGAGGAGGTTAGACCTCACTTCCAAATGTCCAGCAACAGTCTACAGCTCATTCTGTGGGTTCCCCACACATTTCCAGTATATCTGAGAAATATAATTCCTCCAAGTGTTCCTAGAATTTGGGATCTCCTTTCTCAGTATGCTATGCCTGATACACAGCCTGTGGGAAGCAGGCACTGGATATCCCCACAACCTGCCAGGACCACCGCAACTGACCGCTGTATGACAAGCTCCTCTTGTACTGTAATTAAGAGTAAATCCAGCTACCATGTGAACAAACCTCTTTTGTACAGCTTTTATCCAAGATCTTATCAACTTGATCTCTGTGCTAAGAGCACATGACCATAGATGGAGATGGAGACAAAGAAAGATGGGTAAACTGGAACCTTTGCACTATGACCAAGTTTATGCTTCAACATATTCTTTGGTACAGTAAACTCTCAGTTAACCGGAACTCAAGCAACCGGCAAAAAAATATAGAAGAAATGCAGTACAGTTTTCATGTGTTGCACTTTTTTCCCCTGCAGAAACATACCTTACATTTTTAGAGTTTTAGAGTTTTAAAAAGGAAGATAGGAATACATTCCCTCTCTCCCCAGCCTGAGAATAAATCAAACCAAACAAATAGTATAGGGTACAGTATTAGTCAGGCCTATGTTTAATAGTAACTCAAACAACCAGAAACTACAGTTAACAGGCATCTACCAATCCCCATGGATGCTGGTTAACTGATAGTTTACTGTACAGCATTTGTAATTATCTTACCTCTATAATCATCTGCTGGTCAATTTCCAGTTTAACACTGTCTGAACTTGTGAGCAAGGCCCCAAGATACTTAACCTCGTCCATCAGCATTACCTGCTCTCCTGCACCATCAATCCATTCTTTTTTCGAAAGAATTTTGATCTTTAATTGGGAGGTTTTTTTTTAAATATCAGTTTATGCTTAGCAGCATATCAAACAATATTTTTGGTTGGCATCAAACAAACACAATAAGAAAATGTCAAATACGGGGAAATACATCAAACATGAATTTTAACTTAAAGTTTAAGTGCTTTTATTCTTTAAAACAGAACTTTATCAGAAACTAGTGTAGTTAACAACTGCCACTTCTTTGTATTAACATTTAATTGTAACAAGATCTCCAAATAAAAATGTTTGCTTTGGTAATTTTAAGACCCCACACATATTTAGTTTCCTTTATTAAAATAGAACATCAGAAATAAAAACAAGCAACTGAAACACTAGTAATGGACACATGATTGTTAATTCTTGGATGTTGTATAACATTTAATAACAGCTGACAATAAAGCTTTCTATATTTTAACTCAGCTTCCCAGAAACTTCCTGTCTTATTTGTTTTTCTTTCAATTAAAGTTCGCATTTGGTGGATTTGCCTTTGGTTTGTTTTATTCATGTTCAGCAGAAAATTTACTCCAGTGCATGCTTGAGATTATAGCCACTTGAGGAAAACAGGACCTCAACTGCAAACCCCAACTATGCCACCCTTGCATCCCTATATGTTCCAGACCTTGGCTGCTCCTTAATGTCCTTAATATCCTGGCCATGCAAATCATCCAAACCAAAGGGTAAAAAGGTCACACAAACAAATCATTCAGCACAAACTGTAAGAAATACCCAGCCAAACTAAAATATTCACTGTGCAAAACCTTAAACTTCCTGTAGTGGAGGCCCATTTCTAGATATCCCATGGTGCTCATCCAGAAGTTGGGGAACCCTGACATAGTACCTGGTCAGGTGATGTCATATATGCATTTGTACTGGTAGGAGAGGTTGTTTAGGATGACAGACAGTGGATTAATCAACACCTGTCTACTTTATAGCTGTATGGCCAAGCCATCTAATTTGAATTTTTTTGTTAAAATATTTAATGAGTTCTTGCATGTGTAGATGTGAGTAGAAAATCCATGAGTAGGCTACCACAGTGAACAAGGTGTAATTCTGGGCACACACTTTTCCACTGTACCTTAGCTAGTAGAAGCTCATTAAAAAATATGAATTTGGTTGCGTCTAGTATTCATAACCTCATTAGTGCAATTCTGCATGGATGATGGAGGGGGTGTCAGAGAGATAGGGTCAGATATGTGTCGACTATTTTATAAATAATCTCAGTTATACCACAGCATTGTCTTTATTCATGTCTCTCTTCTTTCACCTGCACTACCTGAAGCAACATTTATCTCCATGCTCAGATTTAACAACAAAAGTGATACTGGCAGACTTGACAACTAAAGTTAGTTAAGAACAGATATTTCAGATTTAGACAGACACCTGGTATATAATGAAAAATAGAATGACCACTGTAATATAATAAGCCTAAACTTTTCAGTAGACTGGAAAATTATCTTAGTTGCCTCTTAAATTATGTTAAACATGGTGCCTGTACTCTTTAGAGCGTGGGTCTATATTAGTTCGCCGAAAACCTTTTCCAGAGAACACAGCTTTCTCAACCCGTATTCAGCGAAATTCACTACAATGATTCCCTGAATAGTTAAAGGGCAACCATATACTTACCCTGCAACCCAACAGACCCAAATCAAGCTAAACCAAACTCACCCATGTGGGGGTTGTGCCATTCACAGACCTCCGATGTGGGAGGCTGCACCCTCCCCACACCAGTTAACTAAATATACCAACTCCAAGATTGCAATACAGTGGAGAAAAGGGCAAAATTGTGTAGTTGGCCAACTACATCTTTGCCCTGTAAGTATTCAGCAAATTGCAGAAGTGAATTTTGCTGAATACGGGTTAACAAAGTTCTGTTTGCTGGAAAGGGTTTTTGGAGAACTGGACCATGTGTTTTAACACTCAAAAAGATGAATTTAGAAATGGGGAAAAAAAGAAAATCCTACATATGATTGCTTAAAATGATACATCCACCCCTAACCCCTTTTTCCATTTTTGCACATGGTGCCGGGGTGCCACTTCAGCAGTGACAATCATCTAGAGCAAAGATTTGCACTGCTGGGTGGCCAGCCCTGCCCCGATAGTTCTTCCACACTGCACACTCAGACATACATTCACACATATGGCCAATTCAGAGTGTCCAATGCACCTATTGCATGTCTTTGGAATGTGGGAGGAAAACGGAGGACCCAGAAGAAACCCAAGCAAACAGGGAGGACATGCAGACTCTGCAAAGAAGGTACCCCAGCTCTTGCTGTGAGGTAACAACATTATCTGCTTATCTGCTGCTCCACTGTGTTTGAAATAATATGGGTACAAATGTAATAAGATACAACAACAGAATTAGCATATTTTTTTCAGCAGAATCAGTTGCACCTAAAAATTGCCACACATAGCAGTCATCTTTAAGTACAGCAAAGCTGCATGAAGTTACATCACTAAACTAATAATAGTAACAAGCCACTGAAAACATTAACCCTCAAAAATTATATTAAGCAATTGTGTTATAACATCTTTAAAACTTTATTTATGATTTAGCAATCCATACTTGGAATTATGACTAGGGTGTACTATAGTATTCACAATTCCTTTCTATATACAAATATATGTATGTATATATATATATATATATATATATATATATATATATATATATATATATATATACACACACACACACACACACCCACACACACACACACACACACACACACACACACACACACACACATATATATATATATATATATATATATATATATATATATATATATATATATATATAGTATTGATAATAAGCCAACTCTACAAAACAAAATGAGATATGTTCTTGGTCTATAAATTTGTAAAGTTAGTTAGCGATAGTTTTTTGAGGCTATCTCAAATTTTCACATGTTAAGGTGTAACAGTAAAAGGTGAAATGTCTTTCACTATGATTTCTCAAGTTACAACTTGGCAAAGAACCAACTTGCTGAGGTCAACTAGTTAGGGATTCAACCCAATGAAAGCATTAAAGCTGCACATTTTTTGAAAGAAGCATACTCCCTAACCCCCAACCATGTGTGTGGTACGACAAGACCCGACACCTCACTATGCCAAGCTGATCTCAACCAGATAGAACATTATCCAGTTTAAATCTAGTGAAGTTTAGGGGAATGGGTGAAATTATAATTCTCTGACTTTGAAAATGTACCTTTAGAACACATATAATGCTAAGAAATCTGTGATGTTTGGAACTCCTGTCCTGTATAAAATTATTTTAAATGCATGTGGATGGTAAGTGTTATAACTATCTTTAATGTATTATTTAAAAATAGTAGTTTCTTTTTACTTTGTTTCTTGAAAAGAACATCACCTAATGACTCCAAGTTTAAACAAAATAAAAAAGCAGACAAAGTGAAATATATAAATAAATCGTCAGACTGCGGCAATCTGGAAGGTGAGCATGCAAATCTTATTCTTAATTTGTATGTGAATGCTTGCATCTGTAAAAGCAGATTTCTTCAGACCTTACTGGATGATATCAAAATGTAGGCTTGTACAAATATCCTTCAGAAAATCAGTGTCATAAAAACTGAATATCCTTAGTAAAAAAGTCACAGTCACTCACATAACTGTATGATTTCCATTAAAAAGGATTTATATGTACTTGGAATATTTTGTGTAACAAAGAGCCATGCTATCAATCAATCCCTAGCCTGTGGGTGCAGAGGCACTGGGCTTATGTTCAAATACTACAACTATAGAAGAACAAAGAGAGCCAATGGATGGCTAACTAGGGAAGAGGAACGCTAATGGGCTTAAAGGGAATGATGACACCAGGAGCCAGATTCTGAAAGCCTTGATATTAGTGCAAGTGACTTAAAATCATAGGTATATACTAGACTAACAACCACCAGACCTTTATAAACCTACTAAAGCAACTCAGCCCTATTGTGTCCCTATGTATCATGGGCATTTATTACGAGGAGTTATGTTAGTTAAGACATTTCTAAAGGTTATGTTGGAGGAGTATGTTAGTTTGGACATAGTTACTGTTTGCCTCTGTCTATCAGAGACATGGTGGCCAAACCCAGGATGAATTTCCAATTTTCCGTCCACTGGTCAAGGTTTCACTTAAATAGGGTTAGAGATAGACTTTGTTTCACATGGATGGGGAGCCTGTTCCAGAGAATGGGGATCCTCTAAGACACATATCTGTCTCACCAACATGTCCTATTTATGGCCCAAGCAAAATTTAAATCCTTAGACCTAGTGGTTCTGATGCTGTTCATTTTGTGGCTATGTAAAAGGTCCATCACAGCTGGATCAGAGAATGCCCTGAATGCCAGGCATAGGATACATCTCAGTACTCTGTAGGAGACTGAGTACTGAGACAGAGCTTTAAGATGATCTGTGTAGGACAATGTGTTTATACCTTGAATTCCTCTGGTAAGGAATCTTTCTGGGCATTCCAGTTGTTATATATGTCTGGTCAGGCACATGCTGACGGTGGCATTATACTCAATGAAGGGTCTGATAAGGACATATAAAGTGGCATTATGACTTCCTTAGACCTGGATGTCATGCCTTTACTCATACGTTGGGTGACATAGAATGATTTCCTTACTACCTTAGCCACATGTTGGTCAAAGGCCAGATTATTGTACACATGTGTTCCCAGATCTGTGACTACTGGGCCAACTATTAGGGCTGTCTTATCGATGGAGTAATTAGCCTGGGTGTCAGTTTTCCCAAAAGGCACTATAATGCACTCCTTGGCACTGAGTTTTAATCAATGACTTTGGTATCAGTCATTTGTCTGGGTTAGACCCTCTTGTAAGACATTTCTGTAGTGCAAGAATCTATAATACCTCCCAGTTTACTCCATTGTTACACCAAGAGTAACTGTTTTGGAACTGGGTCCTGAGGTATCAATAAATATCTCCTAGTTTCCAAAATAACTAATCAGAACAATTAATTTCTCCTCTTTTATATCAAGCACTTTGTAAATGGCTAACATCTGCATCTTTTATATACATACTGCATCTGTCAAAGTACACAATTATTCACAAAGGGGGAATTATTGATTACTGTGCTTTCTGTAGCTGCATTTTAAAAGAGTACACATGAAAAGTTGTTCTTACAGGTTGTTGATGACTGAGATCATTGTACTTGTTTTGTAGGAGGTATTGTACTGTTGTAAGGTCATTAAGTTCAGAAAACAGGGAAGAGAATAACCATTATTTAAGAATGTCCTATTTTTCTCCAAGTTTGTATAGCTTCAGAGGTAGTAGATACACAAATCAGGGGTAGGGAAGAGCAGGGGCTTCCAGGGCTGCAGAATAATACAGCCCCCCTACAAAAAACATCATTAGTTTAGATATTATAGCTATGATGTTCCACATCTTGAACAACAGAGATGTGACTTTTGACAGTAAAGACTGTGATAAAAAGAGATAATGCCACCCCAGCTAGCTGGAATTTTGTAAATAATTATATTGTCATTTGTAAATGTCAGCATGATTCATATAAGATGTTTGTGTTACAAATGTATTAGAGCTGTATGTCATATAAGATGGTTTGTACAGACATGTGTGCTGAAGGGGTATTTTACAAAGTACTGTTTGAAATGTATCCACAGTGTACCTTACTGGAACAGAACAAAAATGTATATGCACTATTGTAACTGTTTAAATGTATATATTTTATCAGGGGAACTGGAATACAGGAGGTTAACTTGCAAAACTTCAGAGAAATAGCTGAAATTAAATTATTTTATGACAGCAAGAGACAGGATGTCTATACTAGGGAGCTCTCTGTGTTGTCTTGAAGGAGAAATAATTACTAGGCTTCAGATGTGGAAGTGTTTTATTGTTTTATGACTTCCAACAGCTGCACAGATCTGAGCAAAAGCCCTCATATGGGTATTTTTACAGGAAGATGCTGCTAAATACTGCCAGTTCCAACAGTGGGGGATTTCACCTGGGATAGAGCCAGATGACAAGAAACAATGTCATTCTGCAAGCTATCACAGCAGTAATATTTGAGGGGTCTATATCAGAGCAGCAAAATGGCATTACAGTGAATGCCATTTTACAGACAGAACTATACCAAAACCCCATAACAATGAAAGCTCAGGTCAGGGATTTTTTTTCTCAGGAAAAAAAAATCACTTGGCCTGAGGCATAACATTGCCCTTTACCTCACTGTAGTGCAATTTTGGAGTTGGTATATTTAGTTACTTGGGCAGGGACACGGAGCACTGGTTCGACAGAGAGGGTACTGGAGGTCTTGGCTTGGCCACTCAGCTGTGCCAGAGGAGAGTCTTATTGGGAATCTGGAGAAAGAGGGAGAAACCAGCCCCAGACTGACTGTGGTCTTGGTGTGCTCTTAAAGGAAATTGCACTTGATGCAAAGAGCTGCATCTGGAAATACTGTGTGTGTACTTGTCATCCTCCCAATGTACGTCCCACACTGGTGCCAGTGGTGAGGACTGAGGCTCCTTGATTACCAGTCTCAGTGGTGGGGTGTTACAAAGACTATAAGAATAATTTTAAATTCCCTCATCTCTTTGACAAACAGAAACAGAAAAAGAGCAACTTTTATCTTCCCTACCTGCAGAGTACTCCTAAGTTTTGCAAAAAAAAAACATAAATATATAAACATATAGCGATGAAAGCATAAAAACTCATATGAAAATAAATATAAAATGTAAAACAGCAAGAACAATAAATCAGGACTGTGAACAACTGCTTTGTTTCATTTATGACACAGAAATATACACCTGTTAGCATCAATGTAAAACAAACTTAAAAAAAATAGTAAAAGTAAACTGTACCAGATACATAACTCATTATACAAACAAGCATGACATAAAAAACGTAAATAAATACTACTATAGAAATAAAAGTTCAATAAAAACCGTAATAGTAAATGCAAAACAGGCTAAACAGAAATTAACACAACATGTCAAGCATGTTGACCTAGGCAGCAAATAAATGGTCACTAACTCTATTGCCAAAAGACAAGACACTGAACTATAAAGGAGTTACCTGCAGTACATTATATTTTTCTTAACAATGAAAAAATACACAAAATGATATAAAAATTAGAATAAGGACTATAAAATCTCAGCACAAAGTAAATATAACAGCGACAATCCTAAAGATGAATAATTTTGCAACAATCTCTAAGAAGATTAAACCTGTAGAAAATGCACTATTTTGTAATATTCATAAAGGTTCACTAGAAAACAACAAAGCTCTTAGCACAGTTTATTAGTGCCCCCTACTCAGCAGAAATGGGAATTGGCAACATACATAATTATCATCATGCTAAAAACCATTCAATGCTGTGGCAAAAGTCTGTGAACTGCATTTCTGAGCAGATGGAGCAACTGCAGATAGACACGAAGTAGAACAAACTGCAGATGGGCATGCAGTAGAACAAACTGCAGACAGGCGTGCTATAGAACAGACTGCAGATAGGAGGTGCTATAGAACAAACTGCAGATAGGCGTGCTATAGAACAGACTGCAGATAGGAGGTGCTATAGAACAAACTGCAGATAGGCGTGCTATAGAACAGACTGCAGATAGGAGGTGCTATAGGACAAACTGCAGACAGGTGTGCTATAGAACAGACTGCAGATAGGAGGTGCTATAGAACAAACTGTAGACAGGCGTGCTATAGAACAGACTGTAAATAAAAAGTTAACATCCTATGTGAAGAATTGCTATTTACCTTTCTTTAACACTACATGGCAATTAAAAATAAAAATGGCATATGATATGTGTTTCAAATGAGTTATTTTTCACATCTTTATAACAAAGTTTTACAGGAAGACGTTTTACAGTTCAACAGCTTGTACACAAACTGCTAAACTCATGCTAATAATAAAATCACAAAATGCTAAGAAGCAGCATACATAAATACTATGTCTGCATGAAGGCACTTCAGAGTCTTGGCTGCTCTGTTAAGTGCATGTTGAAGTGTAGAAAGATATCCTGCCTTCAGTGTTTTACCTTGCCATGTACTTAGGCCTGTAGTTATCAAACAAAAATTGACACAGAACTGTGTCTCAGTGCTTAGGATCTGGATATTACATCTAATGAACTTCTTTAAAGACTTTGTAACTCACCTATAAAATTACTAAATTCAAATTCAGTTTCAGATTTTTAAGTGTGTATTGGCTAAGCAATATTGCATGATACAAACAGCAAGAAATGTAGAATAGCAAATAGATCCAGATAAAACACAGTATAGCAATATAAAACAGATGAAGAAATTCACCTACATAATCCCCAAATTCAAGGTTAAACAGCTAGGTTTTAAAACATCTTTTAAAACCATCATGCACTGGGGCTGAACTCGATGACCAAGGTAAGAGGTTCTAGAGCAGGGCCCCTGGAATGCAAAAGAAAGCTCACAAGATGAATCGTGTTAAACTCTTGGAGGCCCAAACAGTCCAAGGATAGCAAAGGAAAGAGTGGGAATGGGATGATATAGAACAAGACATTCCCCTAAGTCAAACAGGACCCAAGCCTTGTGGGGTAAGAAAAAAACAGGACCAGGCCTATATAAGTATTATGTGACTGAACTAACAGCTAGTGCTGACTCCACAGAACCACTGAAACATATTGGTAAGAAGATACTTCTGCAGCAGCTGTAAATGGTCCTGAGTCTGGCAGCCGTAGGTAAAGGACATTGCAATAGTCCAGCCAGGAAGAAACTTGCCACTCTAAAAGGAAAGTGCATCAAGTGAAGGCATTAACATAGGATCATAGGAAGTTACTGGGCTAATGACCATAGGGCCCTTATAAGCCTAGCCCAGGCCTCTCACCACTGAGAGCATACTTAAGGTGTTGCTATTGATATTGCTATTGATGTGGTAGTTGGCAGGAACATCACTCTTACTGAAAGGGATGATAATACTGTTTTTTGCACTGAGTTTAAGGCCATGACTTTGGCACCAATCATTTGTTTGTGTAAGACCCTCTTTTAGGATGTTGACAAAGGATCATAGCATCATAGCAGGTTACTAGGCTAATGGCCCTGGGGCCCTTCCAAGCCTAGCCAAGAGTTTTTCCCCAAAAAGAAACCTCGGTCAGCACTTGTCACCCCTGTCCATGAGGGACACAGGTGGAACCCCTGGAACAAATTTGTGGTTTCCTATCCACTCATAAAGGTTGCACTTGAAGAGGATCAGGAGGTGCTCTGTTTGACATGTACAGGAAGTCTATTCTAGAGATGGGGCAGCCTCTGGGAGACAAACCTGTTTCTGCAGCAGGTTTTGTTGATGTTGCATATTAGATTCAGGGCTTTTGAATGTGTAGTACTTGAGGAGATAGACTTACAGATATGAAGCATCTCTTGTAGGGGCAGGGTCCGAGATTGCCTTGTAAGCAAGACACAGATCACCCCTGACCAATCTGTATGATATCGAGTAGAGTAATAGTGATTTGAGCCTGTCTGCATAGGACAGGTGTTGGAGGCCATGGATTCTCTTTGTGAGGTATTTCAGTGGCCTTTCCAGTTGGTGCAGATGTTTGGAGAGGTACATCCCAAACAGGGCGTTATACTCAATTATTGGTCTAATGAGGGAGGATTTTAGAGAGGTAATAGCCTCCTTTTTTCCTGGATGGAATCCCTTTACTTATGAGATGAACCAAGTAAAATATTTTTTGACCACTGCCGCTACATGATGGTTGAATGTGAGGTTTTTATCAACCTGAGTGCCCAGGTCTCTCACCACAGGTTGCGTGATTAGGGGGTTGCCATTGATGTGGTAATCAATAGGGGTCATGTTTTTGCTGAATGGTAAGATGATACTTTTTTTTGCATTTAGCTTGAGGCCATGACTTTGGCACCATTCTTTAGTTGCTGTGAGACCCTCTTGCAGAATGTTAACATCATTTGGGGAGTCAATGATAGCAGCCAACTTACAGTCATCAACAAACATGGTCAGCCACAGGCCTTTTGTCTTTGCCTGGACCTCTAAGAAATATATGCCAAACAGTAAGGGTCCCAAAACAGATCCCTGGGGAATTCCACTAGTGACAGGTCTGCTATTGGAGGTGGAGGTGCCTAATTTGACTTTGAGGGTCCTGTTGGTGAGCCATTTGGCCACCCACCTGATGAGATAGGGATTTATGCCAAGTTGTGTTAGCTTTTTGATAATGCCCCAGTGGGGGATTGTGTCAAAGGCCTTGACCAAGTCAAGGTAAGCTGTATGTACTGACTTTCCTTTGTCCAGGGCCTTGGTGATAGTCTCAAAGAAGTCAACCAGATTCAACAGGCAAGATCTGCCCTTGACGAATCTGAACTGGGTGGGGTCAAGTGCTTGGAGATTGCCTGTGTCCTTGTTTATGAGATCCATGATAATATGCAACATGGCTTTACAGATCAGACTTGTCAAGCTAATGGGGTGAAAGTTTCCAGGGTCAGTAGTGTCACCACCTTTGTGCAAGGGGATAACAATTGCAGTTCTCCACTCTGCTGGAATGAAGCCAGCACTTAGACTGTGGTTGACTACGGTGCTCAATGGCAAAGCCAGTTCTTGCTGGAGATGGTGCAGAATACATCCTGGAATATTATCTGGTCCAATGGAAGCTGTGTTCTTTGCCTTGGATTGGGCCTATAACATTTGCTCTATGGAGATGTAAGGTGCAGGGCAAGTATCGGGGATGTGAAAGGGCTTTTGGGGGAGACAGTGGGGTGAAGTTTGCACTGAAACTATTTGCTAGCAGGTTGGCTAAGTCAACAGGATCAGTGTAAGTAATACTGTTAAGTACTAATTTGGAACAAACCTGGGCTTTGCCATGGAGGTTCCTGACATAACTGAAGAAGACTTTATGGTTTCTCTTTGTTAGGGAGGCTAGTTTCGATTGTAATTGGCCTTGGAGGTTTTCACTAGTGATCTAACTTGCTTGTTGAGGTTAAGGAGAAAGTTTTTCCAGTTTGCAATTTGTTCCCTTTTACCCTTGGACAACAGTTTCTTCCTTTTGTTATAAAGCCTGTTGACAGAGTACGTCTGCCAAACAGGTTTATGATTCCTTGAGGAGCAAGTTTTTGTTCTATTGGGTATGACTGAGTACATATAGTTGTACAGATGCTTGTATGCTGCATTGGCATACTGTTCAGCATACTTGTCTGCATCCTCTGATGGGGGCAGTGGTGTGAAGCCACAGATACCCTCCCTTAAGAGTTTGTAGTCAGCTTTTGAGAAGTTTTTTTAGCTTAGAGATTCTATGACTGCTCCCAGTTTGCAGTCATCAACAAACTTTGTCAGCCACAGAACCTTTAGTTTTTGCTTGTACATCAGAGAAATAGATTCCAATCTGAGCCAGTATAAATATCAGTTGTATAACTGCCATCACATCTTTGTCAGGAAAATAATCTTTAATCTTGCAATCTGATTAATTCCTGGGGTAGTGTGGAAAGCTTCAGTCATTTATATAATCACCTGCTTTCTGGTCTCTCTATACCACATGCTTATATATATATATATATATATATATATATATATATATATATATATATATATGTGTGTGTGTGTGTGTGTGTGTGTGTGTGTGTGTGTGTTATGTATTTTTTAGGTAATTATGCTAGGTCTCCTAAAAATATCTGTAAGCTATGTTTTGGTACATGGACTATGCATATTACCACAGACTGCTGATATGCCTTTAGGGATTGTACCTTATTTTGGTTTATAGCTACAACTCTGCAATCCCATTCCATAATGCCATAGTACCTCAAGTAACTGAAGAAGCAAAGTACATCTGTTACCATCTGCCTTTTTACTCTTGTTATTACATATTTTCTGTGGGGCATTCCCCCCCTCAACAATCTTTGTGAATAAAATGTCTTTAAATGAAGGAAATCTCATTGAAAGTGTAAGTGTTATGAATCTCTGACTTTACATTTTCAGGTTGTACACGCAGTTATCAATATTTTATATCCACTTATTTAAATGTAACACTTCCTTCCTATTCCATATACAATATAGTTTCAATTGCAGGATACCATGATTTATACATACAGAGGTCAACACACAGAAAGTTTCCAGCACAGTTTATTAAATAAACATGAATTAGGAGCTGTTGATTCAATAGTGAGATGACTGTGAAGTTGTATGTCTAACCACATAAGCAAAAGTTGTTTTGTTTACTGTAAGCATGCATGTAATATGAGTTTACTGTAGGGATGCATGTAGTATGAGTTTACTGTAGGGATGCATGTAGTATGTTTACTGTAAATGTGCATGTAGTATGTTTACTGTAAACGTGCATGTAGTATGAGTTTACTGTAGGCATGCATGTAGTATGAGTTTACTATAAGTATACATGTTATATGGGTTTACTGTAAGCATGCATGCAATATGAGTTTACTGTAAGCATGCATGTAGTATGAGTTTACTGTAGGGATGCATGTAGTATGAGTTTACTGTAAGCATGCATGCAGTATGTTTACTGTAAACGTGCATGTAGTATGAGTTTAATGTAGGCATGCATGTAGTATGAGTTTACTGTAAGCATGCATGTAGTATGTTTACTGTAAACATGCACACAGTATGAGTTTACTGTAGGCATGCATGTAATATGAGTTTACTATAAGCATACATGTTATATGAGTTTACTGTAAGCATGCATGTAATATGAGTTTACTGTAAGCATGCATGTAGTATGAGTTTACTGTAAGCATGCATGTAGTATGAGTTTACTGTAAGTGTGCATGTAGTATGAAAATTCAAAGGGAAAGGAAAAGTATGTTTCTTCTCTGCTACATAGATTTTGATTGTTATTGCCCTTCTCTTTAAGAAGGCAGAACAATAAAACGAAGAATGGTGACATGTTCATTAACTAATGTTGTTGATACTGAGATGAGCAGACAGGATACATGCCAGCCACCCAGTGGAAACTGCTTTTCACAGTACTATCCAGGAGTTACTACTACTTGTACCACTCAGTTTCTAAAGCAGAGGTCCACCACAACAATGTTTACATTAAAAAAAACTTTGTGACTAACCATTAGAAAATTGTTGCATGGCGTATACATTCAGGGTAACTCTGTTGTGGCACAGATGACAGCACATTCAGCTCTGAAAGTGTAGGTTGTTGGCTCTAACCCTGTGCATGGCTTCAGTTTCAGGTAAGGATTAAGGCCATACCTGAAGCTATGCCATCTGGGGGATCATATATGTACTGGGATTTGCGATGCTTTGGATAAGATATTAAACCAACATCCCTTCTATCAGGCCTAGTGTTGGTACTTCCCTGAAAACCTGTGTAGCCGTAAATTTATACTCAGCAATCATGCTAATGATCTTCTATCCAGGAAGAACTAGTCCTTTCGATCTTCTATCCAGGAAGAACTAGTCCTTTCTTATCATTACAAGGGCAGTATAGCTAAGTTTCCTAATGACTGTGAAGCCCTAATCTTAATATAAACCTATGAACATATGATCAGGCATTACACTAGTAAAACAGGCAAAATCATGTCATAAATCCAACACATTTAAGATGAAGTATTTCCATCAAAATCCTTGTCGGCAATTTAATACTACCTCTCTGGAAAACTGCACAAATATGCTAGTAGAGCATGAAAGAATAAAAAAAATATTCTTTTATCTTATTCATCACACTTTTGGTGATGTGAGGCATTTGTTTCTATTTTTTTAATTGACTAAAACATCTAAAATGTGTTGTTTCATTTAAATTACCTTATTTTGGCAAAACATTTTTAATTGTATTTTGGCAACCTCCTGATTGTTTTATAGCTTTGCAGTTATTTCAATACATACATATATGAACACATAAAATAAAACATATATAATGTGACAATAAAATGTAATAATAATAAAAAATAAAATACAAAGCAAAATTTAATAAGAGACTCACAGCCAAAAGGGTAGATAGTAAAAGAGAGAGGGAAAATGTGGAAAGAGGAAAGGGTGCAAGAAAGAGAAAAGAAGATAAATATAAATATAAATATAAATTAGAATGTGACCATCCAGGAAAATAGCAGTTTTGAGTATGTGCAGCCTACCAGTCTCTGAAAGGAAGTAAAAGTAGGGGAGTAGATTTCTAACATGACAATACAGAGCATTTAGTAATCGCCATTGCAAGAGGGATGGAAATTCATTACCAGTATCAGCTTACTGAAAGCCACACACACACACACACACACACACACACACACACACACACACACACACACACACACACACACACACACACACACACACACACACACACACACACACACACACACACACACACACACACACACACACACACACACACACACACACAAACACACACCAATGACGGCCTGCTTGCAAATGGATATATGTGGCAATCAAAGCACTTAAGGACCTTTATAACTGAGGAGGGCTTCAAATGTCAATCTGTTAGAAGATTAACACTTAAAGAATTACAATTTCATTAAGACTAACACATTTTAATAAAATAAATCTGCTCCTTTATTTACTTAGTACATTATTTTATGGTTTACATAAATTTATAGAGCCTCTTTCTATGAATGAATAAATCATTCCACAGCTGAGCTATTTGAATAAATGCATATTCGTCGCTTTTGTTGTTAAAGGTACTAGTTTTCTGTCCCATGATAAACAATATTAACATATACACATTCATTATCAAATTTGTCATGTACTACCATGACATATTTCTAAGTCATTTGTAACAATAGAAAGTGGATGATGTTAAAAAAAACATTCCAATTAATTCATGTGGAGGTGAATGTGTAATTAAAAAACAATTCTTTTTAGCCCATTGTCCTTGGGAATTTAGCTTGCCATAATTCCATGTACAGAATAATAACCGGCCATAGGTTAAGATTTGATAATCACTTCTGACATGCATGTCAAAAAACTAACATACTTTATAAAATGTAACATTTCCTAACAGAATATACACATAAGACTATAGCACAGACCAATCTACTCCCTATTCTGGAATACGCCTTCATTTTTCGGTAACTTACAGTCCTCTCAGTAAGCCCAACCAAAACAATCTTATAATAAATCCGCAAAATTTGTAAGTAACCACATTTACCAAAAGCATCCCTGTTTTGACAGTTCAGTTCCTTAATTGGCTGGAGCTGTCTAATCTACTATCCTATACTTGCATTAAGACTGCTTACAACATCTTTTACACCAGCCCATTATTAAACTGTTGCATACCCCACAGAAAACTGGGCTCTGTAAACAACCATCTAGTCCTCATGCAAAAATGTAAAAATCATAATGATGTCTGTCTCTACACTGTGTACATTGCTAAACTGTAAAATTCCATCCCAACAGATATCATCACTATCTCATCTACAATTTAAAATCTCATTGAATATTTACCTGTCAGGACAATAGGTCTGCACTTATAATGACCCCATTACTAAGACCCCTTGTCAGTTTACATTTTATCTCATCTGCAATTTAAAATCCCAGTGAAATCATACCTATCAATAAAACAGTACTGCCCTTATTTTACTATAGTGGTGGTACTGAGGTAGCATTGTCGCCTCACAGTAAGACGTCCTGTTCGATTCTCAGCTAGATCGTCTTCTGTGTGGAGAAATGCATGAATGGGAGTACCTTCATTGAAGGTTGTGCGTCAGAGCTGGCAACTCGGCACATAAAAATCTACTGCCAATCATTAGCGGACCAGAGTTCCTCTGTGGCGACCCCTAACCGGGAAAAGCCGAAAGACACAACAACAAATCTCCTGGTTACAGGACTCAAATTAATTTAATTGCTTGGATAAAACATTCATTTGCCTTACCTACTGTCTGTGTGCTAAACTTACAGTGTAACTATGTACATATAATATAAAATAATGCTGAATGTTCCATTAATGAGTGTTAGCTTAATATGCTGTATATACAATGTTCTATTAACGTGTTCAAATACTATACAGTGTACATAACATGATGATCATCTGTTAGGATATATAGAGCATTTTTACTGTTAGCTCATTCAAATGTATGTTACAAATGGATTTTCTCCCCAGGAATCAGCTAAAAAGGGGCTTTGCCAGTTAGATTTTCAGAGTAATCTAAGCCAAATTAATAAAAATTTTTACTTTCCAAATATTTAGATACCTCCCACTGACAATGTTCTGAGTATCAATCAACTGGCTGATGACAAACATTAGGGCTCCCAACCAGATATGCCTTTTAAAATCAGTTGTGATACAGAATATATGTTTTTCTGGTTTTCATAAATTCTAAATGGTCAAAGTTTAAATTGTTGTTTATTATTTACCCAAGATTTTTAACGATTGTGCCATTGTTTATGATTTCACCATTTACAGTATAATCATAATTTATGCTCTTTTGTCAGGTCTCATCATGTCACACTTACTGACATTAAACATCAGTTCATTATTACAGTATCAGGTGTGTATTTTTGTCGGCCATCTTAGAGAGCTTTGGCATCATTTATTTAAATGATTATGTTTATCAGTTTTGCAGCTATCAGCATATTTGTTTGTGCAGACTCCATTTCTCAGTGTTATATCATAAAAGTATAGATGAAGAAAAATTGTTCCTTTTACTGATCCCAGTGTCACATTTTCTTTACCTCCCATTTGGGTTTGATAGATAACCCCTCCACATTGATTTTTTGAGTCTTGTTTATTCAACATTTTATCCTTTGAATTTTATAAGAATTGACATTTATTACTTTTAATTTGTCAATTATTCCCTAATGTGAAATAGTATTAAATGCCTTAGAAAGATCAAGGTAATCCGCATGGACTGGTAGTCCTTCAATAACTGATGCTGTTACCTCTTTGGACAATAACACTTGATTTATAGGGCAGGATCTCCAATTAACAAACACATGCTGTTCTATATCTAGCAGAAGTGGTTGCCATGTGTCATTGGAGAAAAGTTGTGTTATGGTTCTTTCTTTGATTTTAGATAAATACTGGGGAGACCAGTGGGTCTAAAACTGCTTTTGCATGATTAGAACTGGTACTAGTATCATCTTTCTCCATTACTTATGGATGTGTCTGCATAATAACATTTTCTTTAACGAATCAAGTAGGGCTGGATTCTATATAGGAATCTATTAGATATGTGGCTTGGTCGCATAGAAATTAAACTAATTTAATTTATGGCAACGGTCACCTTATCTGTAGTTACATAAGGGATCCAGGTCCTTGTTTCTATGACATTCTGATATACATTTGCTTATTGTGAAGCTTATACAGCATTTTCTACAAGTACAGTCACCATGTCCTATGTTTACTGATAATGCTACACTCACATATTTTTTTTTACTTTCAGTTTACTGATATAATTAAGGGAACATTATTATTGTTTTGTACCAAAGCTTATAGTTAAAGAATGAAGGCATGATAAAAAAAATAAGTAGTTTCTGCACTTTAATCTAGATTTATTTTTAAGCCAAGAGGAATTTTGGAAAGCTAAATAGAGCCTCTTTTTTCTTGAATATGTTACTAATTATGTTTCTTCATCGAAGCTTTTTTAATTGAATTTTCCTTTATATTTATGTTATAGCAGTATGTATTTATGAATGCAGACATTAACTACATATAACTTTTGCACAGTGTATTGAGCAGATTTCTTTGGAATGTTGAGGAGTTTATCCCAATCTTTTTTTTTTTTTTTTTTGTGGATCACCTAGTTTAAAAATGATTATGGCATCATGAAGTATTTCAACTACAACCAGACGTGGGAGAATAATGATTTAAGGTTTGTCAGTATGATATCTAAGATAATGCCATCCCTAGACTGATTTCATATTATTTGCCCCACGTTATTCTATGTCATTTTATTTAACATAGCTGACTATTATTTGAGCATATTTCTGTTTCCACTGATTTCTACAGCCTTTAAATGAATTGTTGGAATCAAAAGAACTAAAATGGCAACTTTTGTTGAATGCTACGAGAGGTAGTGGTTTCAATGATATGGTGTCAGTTTCTAGTGTTCTGAAGCATATATCCATGTTTTATTTGTAAGATGGATTTGGTTTGTTTGTACTTTGCCCATTTTTTATTTTACATTATTAATGTAATAAGCATTTTATTACCACGCTTGAAGTTGTAGGTTTAGAATTCAGTAATTTAATTATCCAACCTATCATGTTTCATTTTTTTCTTAAATGATTTGGGAACCTGATTTTGATTGCTATGGTGCTTTTATATTAAGGACTGGAGATTGGTTTTAAATTTTGTTCTGATGCAATTTAATGATTTGGATGAAAGCGCTTAACCTATTAATAAATTAAAGTTGTTTGCACAGCTCCTGGCTCCTGAGTGGGCATGTGTTAGTTAGTTATTGGTTTTATGTTACTGCTGACTTCTACATCCTGGAGTCTTATCAGGATATGACAGAGACTCCATATAGTAAGCTTCTATAATATTATTCAATTCCAATGATATTCAATAGAGTACAGTAAACTCAGTTAACCGGCACCCATGGTGATTGGTAGATGCCAGATAACTGTAGTTTCCGGTTGCTTGAGAGTTACTATTAAAAATAGACCTGCCTAATAATGTACCCTGTACTATTTGTTTAGTTTGACTTGTTCTCAGATTGGGAAGAGAGGGAAGTTATTCCTATCTTCCTTTTTAAAACTCTAAAACTGTAAAAACGTAAGGTATATTTCTGCAGGGGGAAATCAGAAAGTGCAACACTTGAAAATTGTACTGTATTTCTTCGATTTTTTTTCTGCTTGTTTGATGCTTGAGAGTTCAGGTTGCTTTAGTTCCACTTAACTGAGAGTTTACTGTATAATTAATTTCTCTTCGTGATTCTTTTTTTTGTTTTTTGGCTTTTCTTGTTAAAATTTCTTCTTATATATATTAAGGTGCTGCTCCCTCCCAAATGCCCAAATGATAAGCAAGAGTTAAACATACTGTAAATAGCCTGGAGGAATCTGAACAGAATAATCTGACTTTGGCTTAGTTTTAGGGGAAACAGTCTTTCTAAGATGTTATGAACCTGTGTGGATCACTGCCGTCTTCTACTAGGCCTTAAAAATTACATACTTTTAATATTAAGCTGCAATAAAGACTGCCTTTCAGCCAGTGACCCTTATCAGTGGCTGTGTCTATAGTGCAGGTATTCTTCTCAAAGATAATCCTAGGATACAGAAGTAGGCTATATATGTGTATGTGTGTGTGTGTGTGAATGCATTTGTTTTCCACTGGTGTGTCTGTGTAGTTTGGTTTGGCAGCAGAAACTACCTAATGCCAATAAGGCTTCCAATACATTACCCAGAGGCCTGTGTATTATTCTAGAACCTGATGTCACAGATGCAGATGACATTTTGAAAAAACGATAAGACCAAGTGCAACAAGCTACTTTTACTATGTCTCTGAGATATATGAATGGCAAATACAGAAACTCAGATTTAAAATAGCAGATGCATGAGGATTTTTCTACACAGATTAACTTATTTTGAAATACATTGTCCATTCTAGAAAAAGAATTACAAGTAAAAAGCTTAAAAAGTACTAACGTGATTTGAATGACTATAAACACAATATACAATTCAATAGGAAGAATTTCAAAAAAGCTGCCTACTTTTCCAAGGAGTTTACTAAAAATTCCTCTAGTAATAGTGATAACAAACATGAAAAAAATCATTGAGTCATTCTATTTTTAGGAATTTGAACTCAGAAGGGACGGAGCATACAGAAAATGAAAATGAAGTCAGTATTTCTGCAGCTGACACAGATGGTGACACTTTCCAACTGCTTCCTAAAAAGGGCAATGTTGCCCCTTTACAACTGCTTTCTAAAATGGACAATGTTGCCTCTTTATGAAGACCAAAAGAGGGAGCTGTAAACACAGAAAGTGATATGGACACCCTACAAATTCTGAAACAAATTATGGGCAAACGGAATTGCAACAAGTGACAGATTTAATATTTTATTTATTTTTTATTTATTTATTTAACATTTGTTTACTGGGAAAGTCTGCCTGGGACAGAGCTCATTTTCAGAGGAGGCACAGGGAGAATTTCTCCAGATGCATGCCTTTGGAATGTGGGAGGAAACTGGAGCACTCAGAGGAAACAGGAAGGACATGCAGACTTTGCACAGAAGGCACCCTGGCAGAGAATTAAATCGGACAACCTCTTGCTGTGAGACAACAATGCTAATTGCTGTATCACTGCGCTGCCCTGTGTATATGTATATGTAATATTTCTGCACATGAATTAACTACTGATGAGAAACGTTTGTTAAATAAATGTTTGAATTATATAGCCTTGAGTGTTTGAGTTTGAGAATGAGTTAAAAGCTTTATGTTATAACATTAATTTGCAACTGTTTTTTTTAAATTATCCCACTACACAGCAGGCAGACTTCAGGTTTAAACAAGCTAAACTTAACCCACCCTATCGTAGGAGCATTGCTGCATTTGGTAAAACATACCTCTCAACTATACAGATTTTCCCAGAATCTCCAGATGTTTGCCTCATACTTTTGGTCATTTTTCTTAAAATTGTGGTTTTCTGGCAAATTAGTGGAAAATCGTTAAAGACTGTATTTAGAAAATAATAAGAAACATTTGAGTTTCAGAATTCATACCCTTCAGAAAATTCATGTTAATGCAAAACCTGTTATTTTATCAACTTTCTAAGTTTATAAGAGCAATATTTAAAAATTGTCTCTATTTTTGGACATTTGTCTCACTTTTAGAGTAAGAAATCTGGACAAAACCATAAATAAGAGTTTGAGAGGTATCGTGTAAATCATTTTGCTAGACATAATCTGAACAATAAAGAACAGATGGCACTAAAATAGATTTTGATTGATAACAATATAGATAACAATAAAGCAGATAATGGTGGGGCAGTTGTATAGTGGGACATACATGCATACAAACAGGAAGCATATTTACCATTACAAGATGTGACATACTAGCATAAAATTGTATTGGATCTTTCTTAGAAATTTAAAAAAGAGATAATTTTATGATTAGCAGTAGATGGTATTATTCAGAGAAAAACTTGGCTTTGGAGCTTAGAGTAGATGAACCACAAATTAAGACATTTTATACACTACCCAATATCCATATAACCTTTGTTAATCCCCTCAGAAGACCAATAGTGTTAGAGAAAAGGTCACTTACAGATCCACTTTCTCAATTTCTTACACAGTATTTAAAATAGATTTTAACTTGGATAAGATCCAGAATGCAAGACATTGGCAGCCTTCAAACACTGGACCCCACCTAGTTTGGATTTGTGAAGGGCCGATCTTGTCTCCTGAACCTGATTGACTTCTTCGAATCAGTCTCCAGAGCCATGGACGAGGATAAGGTTGTCCACACAGCCTATCTGGACCTCGCCAAGGCCTTTGACACCATCCCCCACTCTGGAATTATAGATAAACTTACTAAACTGGGCATTAATCCCTACATCCCTCGATGGGTTGCCAATTGGCTTACTGACAGAACCCACACTGTAAAAGTAGCTGATTCCAAATCCAGCTCCAGACAAGTGACAAGTGGTGTACCTCTGGGTTCACTTCTGGGACCACTCTTGTTTGGCATCTACTTCTCTGAAGTACAGGCCAATACTAAGGGACTCTAGCTAACAAAGGTTGCAGATGACTGCAAACTGGGAGCCATTATTGAATCTCCACATGATGTGGATACTCTACAAAAGGGCCTTACAGAAACAGCTGCTTGGTGCAAGAGCCATGGGCTCAAGCTCAATGCCAAGAAATGTATAGTTATCTCCTTTGGGAAAAAAACATGTAACTGTGAATTACCACATAGGTGGCAGTACACTAAACACCAAAAGTGTGATAAGAGACTTAGGGACACAGGTGGACAGTGGTCTCACCTTTAATAAACACATCGCCACAACAGTCAGGAAATCCTTCTATGTGGCACACCTCATCACTAAGGGCTTTTCATCCAGAAAAAGAGGTTATTGTCCCACTGTACTCATCCCTCATTAGACACATTATAGAATACAACACCCCATTTGGTATGTACCTCTCAAGAAAGACACCTACAACAACTGGAAAGGCCGCAGACGTACCTCACTAAAAGAATCACAGGCCTAAAGCAGATGCCCTATACTGACTGCCTTAAAAAAACTCCAGCTATACTCTGTCACATATCGTCTATTCAGAGGCAATCTCTGCTTAACATACAAGGCCATGTCAAACCCAGAGCTGTTGGACATGCTACACTTAAAGAAATCCCAATCCCTCAGAGCCACATGCTCCAGGGATCTAAACCTTGTCATCACAATAAACAAAACATGCTGGAGGGATAGGTTCCTGACCCAGAGACTCCCCAGACTATGGAATAGACTGCCCATACATGTCAAGCAGAGCGCCTTTTTGGTCCTCTTCAAAAGGAACCTTGACGATTGGATGGGAGAAAGAAAATTCACCCCGGGGATCATGTCAGTTGCCCTGCTAGACAGGGGTCCAGGAAGTAAATAGTGTAGGAAGAAATAGCCAGGGATTTGTTATGGCTAGGCTTGTATAGGCATTAGGGCCGATAGCCTAGTACCAACCTATGAACCTATGAACCTATGAAGCTGCAATTCAAGTTCTTAAACTTATGGATGATTTCCAGATAGAAATATATTGGTAAATGTGTAGTTTAGATGTTAATTCACTCTATACCAACATACCACATTGGTCTAGAATTTTGGTTACAGAGAACTCAGTTATATAGTATGAGTTTTAATACATTTCTTTAATACCTTACAGAACACATTATCACTAAGACTGTGTTTTATTTTGATATATAATTGTTTTTTTTTTTTTTTTTTTTGCAAATGAAGGGGGCAGCTGTGGGTGCTTCAGTTGTATGTATTTATGCAGACCTATTTATGGCATACATAGAAAAACAGCTTATTTACTCCAGCCATAGCATCTGCATCTGTGCCGTTGATAAGTGGAGCAGATATTTGGATGTTTTTATGGCTGATATGGACATCAGATTTTATCCTTCTTCAGGAATTTGTGGATTATCTAAATAGTATTAAGTGGGGCATAACTTTCAGTTTTGAATGTCATCACAATACAGGAGACCAAAAATCAAGATGGTACAATAAGAACATCATTATTTAGTAAACCATTTCAGAAAAATCCTTTGTTGGAAGCTGATAGTATGAACCCCAGATATATTACAAATACTATTCCTTTTTCACAGATCCTTACTGTTAAAACAATTTGTTCCTATGATGATGATGATGATGATTATGTTAATTTTCCCAAGGTTTGACTCAAAGGTGATGCAAAGGGATTATAAGACTCATACCTCTCAACTGTCCAGATTTTTGCAGAATGTCCAGATTTTTGGCTGACATTTTTGGTCTGTCCCTGATAAAATTTGTGTTTTTTTTGGCAATTCACAGGAATGATCTGAGGACTGAAGCCACTAAATAATGGCATGCATTTGAATTTCAGACTTCAAATCCTACAGAAAATGTGTGTTAAAACAAACTTTGCTACTCTAGCATCTTTCTAAGTTTAAAAAAGCAATAGTTAAAATATGTCCCTATTTTGGGCCTTTGTACCTCTGTTTTGTCAGACTTTGTCCAGATTTCCTGCACTAAGAGGCTGAGAGGTGTTGACTAGTTTAGTTAAGGCAGCTACAGAAAAGTCTGATCAAAAAGTCAGGAGTGAGTTAGTGCAAAATACTGAAAAAGCAAATAATCTTGAAACTACTATTAGATATGTCACCATGTTGGGGTCAAATGATGCACTGGCATCTGCCATACATAAATATTGCAATAGTCTTATGGTAGAACAAGGACTGTCAGATATTTTACCTGCCCATTGCAAATGTACATAAAGAAAAGGAAAAAGCTATTGGACAATGGTTTATTAATTATGTAGCTCCCAACTAGTTGAACCTGCAGGGAGAGGGTGCTCACCATGTGGAAATTATGCAGTCCTTAATGTAGTAAATAAAACAAAAACTTTTTTCTTCTATTTACACATCCAAAGTTTTGGATATTCATTCATAGCTTGATTACATGTCAGAGTGAATGGCACATGTTTAGTGTTCTATGTAGTGAAAACTCCTAGAAGTTTTAAAACAAGAATCTCTGAGCATCTTAGTGACATTAAATGTAGTTCACTTTTCAAATGTGTCTAAGCACCCTAATCTTTCTTCTTTCAGGTTTACAGGGATAGATAGAATACTATAAGAAGTCCAAATAAATTAGGCTTGCAGCAGATTTTGGACAAAAAAGAAAAACAATGAACTGTCATGTTAGATGCTTTTACACCTGATTTAAATGAACATTTTTAAGATTTAGTTTTTTTAAAGGTTTATACATTCACTCATAGCTATATGTGTACTTATCATGCATTAATACATGTTGCATTTATGCAGTGATGCATTTATTTTGATATTTATTTATTTATACTTTGCATTTTGTTTTGTATGTACTGGTCACTGTTTGATGATGTCATCATTAGGAGTCTATATAAGGCAGTCTTTTTTGGCCTGGACAAATTAGATACTAACAAAGGCCTTGTTCTGAAACTGGTTCATCTATGAGGCAATGGACCAAAAATAAAATCAGTTGCACTGTACTTTTGTGCTGCATAGTGTTCTTGTAAAAGTGACACAGTTATCAGTTAATGAGTCTGTAAGTTAGGGTTGCCAGCTTTTCAAATGCCCAAAGTGGGACATTTTTGGCAGGCTGAAACATACCCACGGCCAGTATAAAGGACAGAACTTCACTTCTTTGCTAAAAAAAAGCTTATTCTTGTAGCATTTTAGTTGCTTATTCTGTTTCTTATAACATTTAGGTGTTTCACATACAGAATAACTGCTTTATGCAACTATTACATAAAACAAAGGAAATAATTTTGTCCTAATATCTCAGGATAATTGCCATTTTTACAATTTATTTGCAGGACACAACTGCTCAAAGAGGTACAGTCCCCCGCAAAGTGGGACATGTGGTAACCCTACTGTAAGTATGTGACTCGAAGCTATGTTAATAATTATTTATCACCTCTCTTTGAAAATGTAACCTGAAATACTGTTGGTGTTGTTATTGTTCTCTTTCATGTTGTATGGCTTGAGCTGTGGCTGACCAGGATCTGTAGACCAGACAAATAAATAAGATCTGGTTAGAATTACTTCTGGTTCTGTCATTAAGGTGTGGCTTACATTTGTAGGGTCTAGCAATTCATTCTGACCACTGCTGCTTTCTTGTTGTTCCTGAGTCTGTGATGGTTTTCACCAAATTTCTTGGCTTTGTCCCACCTTTCAGATTGCGTTGTTTAATTGGCTATTCTAAAACCTACACATATAATACATTCAGCATGAAAAGGTTTTCACTGTATCTTACTAATATGCAGGTGGGCTTGCTATTTTAAACTGTGTATATGTAGTCCATTTAACCTTGCCATATTGTAGCAAATACATATTTATCATGATACTCAGAAAACAACACAGACACTCTAGATACACTCCCAGCTATCTTGAGGTCTTTACTCCAACCGCCTTCTAGAAAAAAAGTATATACCATGATGCATGCCATTCAGTAGCCAGGCATTAGCATATTTAAAGATATATATCCATATGTCTGCATTCTCATTTTTCTTTGTATAAAACATACTTTTATATGTTTTATCTCTCAATAGATAGATAGATATGTATGTATTTACTTGTACAACTCCATTCCATGGCTCCCATTCCTACTCCCAAATGGCTCAATTATTCCACCTATGGGGCAAGAGCTAGGCACATTCATGCCTCTGTCAGATCAACAGCACTATGGCTCATTTGTTTCCTAATTTAGAGGTAGAGGTGACAGTTAGACATTAGGAAATGGAATGGTCTACTGGCTCCCTATCCCTACTTGGCCTAATATCTCCCTCTGGCAGCTGTAACTCTATGACTGCTACAGGTTGAAAGTGCATATAAGGGGTCTCCATGTATGCCTAAACACCCTGACTTACCTGCAGCACAGATCCACTTCAATCTATATGCTGCCAGGTTGACCTCTATATCTACATCTACATGCTGGCAGCAGGTCAAATTGCCTCACTTACCCCGCATGAGGATTAAGTCAACATATGCTGTTCACTCACACTTCCCCTGCCCACTTCTTTTAGTTTCCCTTGTCACTACTCAAACAAAGAGCAAACGTTATCTGGGATATAGGCAGGGCTTTATTCCTCTGCATCACAATGGTAGGCTAAAATATGCCTACTTTAAAAATCATTTCTGAGGTACCATACACTACTTACATGCACTAATTTAAAGTACATTTAACTCTACACTCTGCATATCATCATCTTATCAAATCAAATTATATTTATGAATAAATTTGGTGAATCCAACTTTTCAGTTTGACACCATGAGAAGCCCTCAAACTGTCCATATACTTATCTGGTTTCTTAAGTTGCTTTACAAATCTCAAGAAAACAATATCACTGTTCTCTTAGTGGACCTGACATTCTTCTTATGGAAATTCTTGCTGCTGAATGGCTTTTATATGAGACACAACCAGAAGAGCAACGTGCACATAAATCTCTTTTTTGTTCCTATAAATATGCATCAAAACTATCTTTTAGATACAGTATTACATTATGCCGTGCCTCTCAACTTCTTAGAGCAAGAAATCTGGACCAAGACATAAATAAATGTGGGACAAAGGCAGAAAAATAGGGACAATTTTTAAATATTGTTCCTGCAAACTTAGCATGAATATTCTGAAGGGTATGAAGTCTGAAACTCATTTGTCTTCCTTTATTTTCTGACATCAAACTTTAATGATTTGCCACTAATTTGCCAGAAAACTACAAATTTTATGAAAAATAGACCAAAAATATGAGACATAAATATGAACATTCTGTGAAAATCTGTACAGTGGAGAGGTATGCATTATGCACCTGCGTCTAGTTTAAGGTCAACATTTTACTGATTAAGTCTCATCATTTCATGCCACTGTTTGACTTATCCTCTTGTGCTACTGTTTCTGACACTTTTAAAACTCCCCTATTTCAAATTGTTTTACTTTAACAGTATGCAAACCCAATATATTCATGTTTCTCTTCAACAACATGCAGATTCTTAACTCACACTTGTTTTCAGTTGTATATATCTTTGCAAATGATTATTTCTACTACAGTTACTGTGGCTATGCATCCTAAGATATTTTTTTCATTCTTTAATTTTATTTTCCTCAGAATTTATCTGTCACACTTTTATTTAGTTTTCTTAACTCTTCTTATAAATTGATTTGCTCTGCATATCTCCTCAACTTATAATGAGGTCCGGGTTTCTTTTAATAATAGCCTGACACTTGTTTGATCATTTATTATACCAATGAGCATTTTGTTTCTTACTAATGAAATCATGCAATTCACCAAATTCACAGTCTTTGGCATGATTCTTTAGCTCAATAACATAAGCATGTATTTTTGCTGAAGGAACTTGTGCCACTGAAAATAATAAATGGCAAATAAATAACTGGTACTTTCTAGAGTAACAATAATTCTTAAACTTCTAATCAGTGTCATTTTATCTTTCTCTTCTTCAGGAAAGGTACAAATAATAAAAATATTTCTCTTCTTCAGGAAAGCTACAAGTGATAAATACATTCAATGCTTTTTTCCTAGCAATATTCAAAGGTATAGAATTCTGTACATTTTTAGACCACAGAACTACTGTGGATCTTGTGCCCTATAAATGACACCCAAAATCTTGCCACTAGAAGATTGCTGAAACACATTGTCAAAATTTCACTACATGTGAGCTGGCTAGGTCACAACTGTCACATATGCTGTGCTTGGCTTTGAAGCTTGAAGGAATCAGACAACGGAAAGAAAGTGAATTTTACATTTCATTTACACCTCTTTCATTTTCTCCAAGTTTGTTCCATGTAATAGTTTGGGTTTGCCTTTAAGAAAACAGGTAATAAAAGGAATCTACAATTCAAGTGATGCCCTTCGGGCGGAGCTAATTCTAAACTCAGCCTGTCTTTTGCTTCGTCGGAAGTGGTCAGCAGTATGGGTGAATCCGAGGAAGATGATGGAGGTTATCCACCTTTACCACGACTGCAGGAACCTTAATATTTAAGAAATAATTTTGAGAGTCAACAGGACTACAATTATGGAAAGAAGAGGAGTCACACAGAAGGCTATAGGGATGGACAGCATATGAGGTATGACACAAACCTCCAGAAACAGACTAAATATTGACATTTCCAAAATTTTACTGTTGTTGCAAAATGTTACTGATGGGAATTGCGGTAATTCTGTTTTAAATTTATCTGGCTGTACTTTACATAATAGTGAAATAGCAGTTTTAGAATGTGGTTTAAAGTTTATACCCACTGCTCTTCCTAGAAAATATGTAGTTCAAACTGAAATATCTCAACTGATAGATAAATTGCATTTATATAATTATTTTAATGAGCCAAAGGATGTGTTTTATGAAAATGATAATGTTGTGGAACAAGATACGAATGACAGTTTTCATACATATGATTCTTCTTTTTCTGTATCTGATGAGGCTGATGCCTATTGTTTATTAGACACCACTAAAGTACCTGCTAAGAGTACATTCATTCCGCCATTTAAACATGAAGAAATTTCTCATTTTTCATCTATGGTTCATTTTTCTATAGATAAGATTTTTGACAAGTTTTATAAAAATACATTTTAGTTGATCACAATTTAACCAAACAGGAGTGCCAAAAGCTACAGGAAATGAGTAAATGGTAAGAATTAATTGTAAAACCTTTAGATAAGTCAATAAAATAGTTATCAAGAAACAGATACTCAGGTTAGATAGCAACTTCCAGAAATGCAGGACACAGACACCAAAGCTAGCGCTTTCATTCACTTTTAAGACGTGAACTTCTTCAGAAAAATGAACCTCATTACCCACAAAGCATTTTTATACATGCATTCATAAATCACATGACATCCTATTAAAATGACAATGTCATATTCTCTCAGTTAAAACATCTTGTTTAAAATACAGACTTATGTACCCTTCATTTGCACTTATGCGAACATTTACACACAATATAATGTTATAATAATAACTATTTAAAATAATCATCCTTCTAATATTTTCGGGATGACAAAAAACATTTTAAATTTATGGTCTCATTTAGACCGGGTGCCCTGTCGGCTCCCAAATATAACTGCCAAAAGGCTTACATTCTAACAAATTATTACTATCCCCACTAAAATCCTGCTTCCTGACATAATCTATTACAAAAAACCTGGAATTTTTTGTAATTAATACAAGTTTGTGCATGCCTAGCTAGGGAATTAATACTCTCTTTTTTCCTTATAGCTAACTGATGTTCGTAGATTCTGTGTTTTAGACATCTATTGGTTTTGTCTATATAATAACTGGGACATGATGAACATATGGCAATGTAAACTACAAAATCACTATCACAAGTGAAAAGGTCCTTGCCCCAAAAAGTTTTTTTTTGACATGTTCGAGTTTAACAAAAGATGTGTTGGTGATAAACCTGCATTGTTTGAAATGATTACAAGCAAAAGTCCCTTTTGTCCTAATCCTTCTAGTCTCAAAGCAAGTTTTGTTGTACTTGTTCTTGTTCTAACATGTTTTTAATGTTCACCTTCTTGCAAGTGAACCTCGGTTTAATTCCTGTATATTTAATCAAATCCTTATTACCCAAGATTATTTTCCAATTTTCTATAATAATGTCTTTGATAAGCCACATCTCATTAACAATTGGCAAAGAAAAGGCACAAAAATATTCTGTGACCTTATTGTTAGACTGAACCTCATTGAGTGGTAAATTTATATCAAGCTTTGCTAAAATGGGTGATGCTACCCCACTTCTCAGTTTAAGTACTTCTTTCTCTATCCTTTTTAACCATGATTCATCATATCCCCTAAATATGAACATCGATCTTAAAATGTCCAGTTCTTCCAAAAATAATTTTTCTTCCAAAGTGAGACGACTTAACCTAATTATCTGTCCCTTAACAACCCCCTTCTTCATATGGGGTGGATGTAAACTTTCTTTATGTAGGTATTGACTGGCAAAAACTGATTTTCTAAAAATTCTGCTTGTGAAACCATTATTGAATGAATTACATGACAATTGTATGTCCAAAAAATTAATGGTCTCACCGTAGCCACTCACACTGAAATGTAAAAATGCAGTCACGTCATTCAGATAATCCACAAATTCATTAAATTTTACTTCCTCTCTTTGCCAAATAAAAAACAAATCATCTATATAATGAAAATACAATTTGATTTCATTGTTGAAGGGGTATCCTATCAAAAAGTTATTCTCCAGTTTGCCATGACTAAATTGGCAAAGGCTGGGGCTACCCTTGATCCCATAGCTACTCCAGATATTTGTTTGAATAGCTGATCACTAAACCTAAAAAAATATTATCCAACACTAATTCCATTAATGAACAAATTGTGTTGACTTTTATGTTACTAAAATCTGTTTCATGTGTCAGGTATTCCCTTAAGTATTCTAAACCTATTTCCTGATCAATGGATGTATACAATGATTTCTCATCCAGTGAAGCAAAACAAAATGTCCCTATGGTGCTACAAATTTTCTCAGTTCTTCCAATAAACGCCAAGAGTCTCTCAAATAATATTTAGACTTCTGCACTATGGGGTTAAGAATATGATCACACCATATTGAAATGGGCTCAGTTTTAGACCCTCTCGCTGAAATAATGAGTCTAAAAAGTGGATTGACCATGTCACTCTGGACTTTTGGAATATCAAAAAATATTGCCATCTTTGGATAATCAACTTGTAAATAGTCATAGCTTTCCACATCCAGTTCTCCTTGGCAATATAAATCAAAATGTAACATGTCTAATTTAACAAAATGATTTTTTATTTCACCAAAGTTGACACTTTTGTAAGTGGTTTCATATTGTAAAAGATCAAAAATAGATTTAATATAATCTTTACTATTCATGATCACTACTTTACCACCCTTATCGGCCTTCATGATTCTTAGTTCTCTGTTTTTACTCAAAGTAATCAAGGCCTCATGTTCTCCTTTGTTTAAATTGTATACATCAGGTTCAAAATTTATCTTTCTAAATTCAGTTTCACACATGTCCTGAAAAACATGTAAAGGAGCTTGTAATGGAGGGTTAAAAGTACTTGCTTTTTTTGGCCTGGAATAATTACCAATATTACTGTCACTCCTCTCTTGCAAAACCTCATGCAAAATGTATTTCAAATTGAGTTTCCTTAAATAAAGTCTAAAATCAATAATGACATTACCAATATTCATTTTAGAATTAGGTATAAAAGAAAAAACATTTTTCAGCAATGAAACAATATTATCAGACAGTACAATATTGGATAGATTCAAAATTTCAATACCAAAAAATTGATTGGTGTTTTGCACTATCATTTCTTTTTGCCTTTCCCTCTCCCTTTCCCTTTTGTTTGGGTTGCATTCGACCATTTGGGTATCCTTTTGTTCCCCATCTTGTCCATTATAAAAGGACCATTGTTGTTCCCAGAAAGGGAAGTGTCATTTGAAGAGACCGCTTGTGCAGAACTATTTGCCCCACAGTTATTTATATTGTTGGTATCATTGTCTCTAACCAATTCATTATTCGTGGGACCTGTGTTGTTAATTAGGACACCATTATTATCCTCCATCGAATTTGGTACAACTTCACTGCTTGAACTGCCATTAATATTCCTTCCTGTGTTATTTTGTTGCACAAGACTAGTAACACGTTCGTTATTGTGGCCATTAACTGCAGTTGGCAATGCCCTGTCTCTTGTGCTATAAGCAGTTTGGTTGTTATAAGCTGCTAGGTCCCTCCTAAGTTTGGATTGTTTTCTAGAAATGATAGGGGCTCTTAATCTATCAGCCTTGGCCGCTATGCCATTACATAAATGATGGAAGTTACTAAAACATGTGTAGTTCTTTAAATGCTTGTCAAGATCTCCCATAGTCTCTTTTAAATGTACCAACTCTTCAGTCTAATGTGCCACTAAAATACTCATCATGTTCAATCCTGTATTATTGTACAATTCCACCAATTTTTGGAATAAAGTGTCACTTGTTGTGACACAATTTGGAAATGTTGCCGTCCTGAGACCTTGGTGGGAATTATACAATAATAAGTTATCTTTTAGAGTTGCTCTACATATGATTGACATGTAACTAGCAGACTATCTCCTCAGTTTTGTTTGGCTCTCTATTGAAATGGCAGCACTTCTAATGTTGAGTGCTGAGAAGCCAAAAAGAAAAAAAAAAAAAAAAAGACAGAGAACCCATGAAAAGAGCGAATCTTGACGATCCCTCTCCTCCTTATAACTTCTTTTTTTTGCAGGGAGCACGAGAGCTGAACCCCCTGATGTGGAAGCATGCTCCTCATTCCCCATTCCCCCAAACTTCTATATATGCCAACTCCAAGATGCTATACTTCATAGAAAGTGGAATATTCTGAGAAATGACTATCTTGGACTTAGTATACGTAAATTCATTTTTGGCCATTCCCCATGTTTTGGAACTCACTTTAGCAGGTCCCAACATTTTTAATAGTAACTGTTTTGCTTACATAGTGTAATATTTTCCCTGACAGTCAATTCTATCCTTTAAATGAGACATTAAGGTCAGTGTTTGTGAGTTGTTGCCTTTGCAAAGTGTTGCTCATTTCCCCACACTTCTGCACTTGTGGAATTCACATATATAATAAAGTGAGATGTGGGTTTATAAATACCCACATGGGGATGCAAGAGGGCTTGATACTGTGCAAAAACATAATTTGTCTGTTGTATGGGTGCTGATTAGGGGGCTTGTGCAGTCAGCTGAGATCAGCCATTTACTGTTTTGGGTGGTATACTAAGATCTTACTGTCACTTATATCATGAGAAGCTTTTGTTAAGTCTTGTGAATGGCCTGAAGCCAAGCATTCGGTACAAAGCGTTTAGTATTACCTAGCAGATTTCATTTCCATTTTTTTTTTATTTGTGGATATTATTAAGTCTTGTATGGCAAGCCAGCCACTGCTGTGTAAAGAGAAGGAGTGCAAGGTCGACAGAAAGATCAACACACCGGGACAAAATCGCTGAAGTATCCATCCAAATTTGAATAGAAAAAATAAATAGTTAAGCTCTTTCATTCCTAATATAGGAACTTCTTCAGAACTAATCACAGTTAAAAAGTAAAACATTTAAATATATTACTTGAACCTGGCACATCAAACTAAAACAATCACAAACCCATGAAATGACATATTTAAAAAATATTTAAAAGGTCTTTATTGTCATTTCATGGGTTTATTACCCCACTTTTCTGCATCGTAGTATCTACAGTTGTTTGTTATATATTTATATATATTTATATTTATTGGTGATATGTATGTGTGTTTACATTTTTATATTTATTTGTAATATGGGAGTATACTTTTTCATATGGCTTGGCAATTTAAGTCAGGTATTATTTCCTTTAAATAAGTGCATTAGTTGACAGGAAGTGATCTAATAGTAGGATGTGATGTCAGGGTTTTTGCTTTTTGGGAGGGTATTTAAATCCTTTGAGTTGTATTATGTGTATTCTGATGAAATTGGTTATTCTGACGAAAGTGCTTAATCTGTGGACTATCGTGTTTTGGGTGTGGTTTTATTGAGAACCCAATAAATTGTTGTTATGAGTACCTGCTGAGTGGTTGTCTGGATACCTTATATTTGTTCTTCTTGGTTTGTGTTTTCTTTGGACAGAACAGTGAGTTTTAAAACACTCACAATGGACGTTGCTTCATTCAACCCAGGTTAGCAATATGCATTCAATTTAGCTTGCCACTTTAATTCTGCATATTCATTAAATCAGCCCAGGATCCCCCCTTGAATTTATAATAATTCTTTCAAAACCACAAAAAAAAATAATGATTTCCAAATGTGTCAAAATGTTTAGCTAATGTGCTGTTCTTGTTGTCAGTGGCAATATCATACATATGCTCATATATATGTGCTCCTTAAAACTATGTTTCATTTTACCCACATAAAACTCAGGAAACACTGACAGATAGCTAGATAAACTAAACCTTTAGTATTACATTTAAAATAAAATTTAGTTTTCAGCAAGATGTGGTTCACTTTCACAGTGCCCCCAACCAAAATGTGTCAACACTTTGAACAAGAAGAACATTTAAAAGTACCTTTTTTATTGTTGTATAACACCAAATCCCTAGTCTCATTAAACTCCAATAGTGTTTTAAAAGATCTACCTTTTTTATAAACAACTTATGGTTTCACCCCAATAACTTCCATAACTTCTTGATTCATGGAAAAAGCAACCAGTTCTTTTCCACAATCTTTCTTATATCATCACTATCTAGATTAAAAGTCAAGATTAGAGAACAACCATACCCAGAATTGTTATTGTTATTTCCAGTCATCACTAACCTCTCATCCAACCGCCCATTCCAAATAACGAAAATGTCCTCAAGAAGTGTGTACAAAATCAGATAATTAGCAGAATTGGTCTTAAAGAGAAATCTTTTTTTTCCCATTGTAGCATCACTATAATTACAAACAGAGGAGTACAAGCAGTGCCCATTGTGACTGTCTTCTTTTGCGACTAGTACTGACCTTCAAAATATATCTATAATTATTTTTCAGTACTAATTCCATTAAAGTACAGAAAATATTAATCTCATTCTGGCAGAACTCAGTACTTTATGTCAAAAATTCATCAAATCAGTCTAGCCCCTCTTCATGTGGTATCACACTATATAATAATATCAATAGCACAGAATATATTTTTCTTATATCACATTCATCCAAGTTTATATAGAAAGTTCCATGAATACTTAAGTAAATATTCAAAGGGTTGAAAAACTTGTTGGTCAATATATTTAGCCAAAGGGTGAGTCCTAGACCTCCCTGCATTAACTGTTGGTGTAAGCGGAGGGTCATGCATACATTTGTGCATCTAAGGTATACCAAAGATACTAGGTAAAATGGGGTACTGTACCATCAAATATGCATGCATTTCTTTAGTGATTTGTCCTTGAGCAAAAAGGTCATCTATTAAAAAATATATTTGAAATAGCAATGTTTAGCCTCTTCTTAGAAACCTCGTCATGGGTGTCATTACATAAAAGTAAATTAATTTTATTAATATAATCATCCCGGTTCATAATAGGTACCCCTCACTCCTTGTCCAGTTTCATTATTCTCAATGTTTTATCTGAACTTAATTTCTTTAATAATATTTATTCACTAGCCATCAGATTTGAACATTCACAATAGTGGGACTTCAAAAACATTTTCCTTATATCCAACTCACACGATTTTTCATATAAAATTAATACCAGATGAAAAGGTGGATTAAATAGGCTACTTTTAAATAACCCCTTGTTCAGTTGTACGCTGTCCACTCTATCTTTAAAAAACAGTTGCAAATTCATCTTTTTAAATACAACTTAAAGTCCACTAAAGTCTCGACAATACTGTCTCTGTGATCAGGAACAAAATTAAAAACTTTTGGTTAATAAATTTGTCACTTTGACATGTATTAGGAAATCACTGTAATTAAAAAAATGTTAATTCTCTCAATGGTTTGAAATAATTTTCAAATTTCCTTCTGATATTGAGGTCTTCTCCTCTTGTTTACACATCGGTTTGAAAACGACTGTCTGGGTTGGGTGTAAGGCGAATACACTGGCCCTCGCCTCTGGTTCCTCAGTCTCTCCAACCTCCTCAAGGTGAGTTCCTCTAAAGGGGGAGCCATTATATTTTCATTGGTAAGTACTTCCCTTGACACTCCATTATTTTCCACATTGTTTGTAAAACTCTTATCAAAAATAAAAAGCGGTTTGGGATAAGCATGCAAGTTGGCATAGTCATTTCTTTCCCTCTTGAATTTTTTATATTTACATGCCCATAAGTCCTTGCAAAGATTAATATCTAAAAAATCTTGTGCTTTTTTTCATAATTCTTGAAAATCATATCAGTAGTGGTTCATCAATACATCAATAAGGAGTGCAATGTAATAGTCTCTGTACATGCAAAAAAACTATATAATTAAGATGGAGTTCGAAGCAAGGTTAAAATGTGCTGAGTCAGGAAACACTTGTGAACAAGAAACATAGCCTTTATGATACAGTTAAAACTATTGTCACAAATTCTTAGTATCTATTACCAGCTTGTCATTTGTCTTGGAATCTTAATAGTTTATTTGGGAGGGTTTTCCACAGGTACAGGTACACCTGTATCTAGTGACATTCAGAAAGCAGCCTGGGTGCTCACACATACTACAGTCAATACGACATTCAATTGCATAACCTCCTCACACAGATACAAAGACACATACACACACCCATATATGCATTTATATATATATATATATATATATATATATATATAGAGAGAGAGATAGAGAGCGAGAGAGAGCTAGATATATACATATGTGTGCATACACACACACACACACACACACACACACACACACATATATATATATATATATATATATATATATATATAAATATGTGTGTGTGTGTGTGTGTGTGTGTGTGTGTGTGTGCGCATGTATAAATATCACAATCTTGAAGTCCACAAGCTTGAAACCCATGCTCTGAGACCATAATATCAAAAGACCAAACTATCAAACTTGTGGACTTACCCCCCCACCCCACCCCAGGAAGACCCACATTAGCATTTGTTTCTGTGTCCACAACCCTGCAGGAGCCAAGTTAGCATTTGTTCCTGGGTTGACACTGGTAGAGGGATTCAATATTTGAGATTTTTAGACATTGCGGTCTTCAGCATTTTGAAATTTTAATATTATGACTGCAGGATTATGGGTTTCAAGCTTGTGGGCTTCAATATGGGGTTAGCAAACATTATAATTACATCATGAAATGTAGAAAGCTCATAAGAGAGAGAATCACAAATTGTAAGTAAAAAAGAGCCTCATAAAACACTGAATGACTCATGAAAGAAAATCACAAAACACAAAATACATCTCTCCCACTAAAAAAAGCTGCATACCAGTAAATCCAGCTACAAAACCAAGATCACATGTCAGATTCATAGTGATACTGTTAGGGAAAGGGTTTTTAGTAACATAATGTGTAGGGTGTGTTGGGTTAGGGATAGGGATATGGATAGGGCTATGGTTAGGGTTAGTACAAATGACTTCACCCCCCCACCATCTTACTTGTGTGAGATCAGTTGTGATAGGATCAGTGCACTACCAATAGGCAACAGAAAATCTGAGACCCATTTTAATAGAACAAGGCCAAGGCCAATAAGTTAGTTATACATTTATTCCAAAGACATGAATACTACAATGACTAGATAAGTAAATAATATGGAAATACTCATGAAAGATGTGAGTAATGTATAAGTTAATCATGGTGGGGTGCATTGTTTGGTCTCAACAGCATAGCCTGATCCTGATATGATATGTTGATATTACACAGTATGATAAGAAACATATTACCTTTTTAAAATAGCACAGCTATATGATGCAAATGCCACCACAGTTTAGTCTTACACTGTGTTTTTACTTGTAGTGTGCATGCCTATTCCAATAACCAATAAGGTATACCTTTTAACTGCACCTCATTAGGCATCTTACAAGATTCTTTTTTTCATGCTGTTCCACATTGAAAAAGTCTGGCACATATTCATTGTTACGATTTTTATACCAGGTATCCATGGTAAATAATATTGAATCATATTAACTCATCTAAAGAATGTTGTAACTTTTTTATAAGCATGAAAAACAGCTATTAACCATGCTGTGAGCTTCCTAGTTGCTAAGTGTTTCAGGTGTCACTCATTTTGTTTCACACTGTGAGAGGTAATGTTCCAAAGTTTGCAGACGGAAGGATAAGAGGTATGTAACACAGAGTGTGCAAACGTTTCAGAAAAAAGCAACATAAACATTTCTCACACTACACACGCAAATGCATGTGAAGGAGAGGATCACATACAAATAAATGTTTTATATATTAATTGTTCAGTGAGCATAAACAATGGAGAAGGTCGTTTTGGACCTGTTAATAAATGCAATGATCTTGGATTCATGGCAGCTCTCAAACTATTTAGTGGTACAAAGAAGGTTTTACCTTTAGATTGCAATGTGGTGCAGTTTTAATAGGAGTAAATCCTTCTATATAAAAGCCTCAAAAAACAAAAAAACAAACTGCACCATACAAAAAAATCAAAGAAACCACAAAAAATACACTATAAACACACTACTTAAAATGACTTAATAAACTATAAAGTAACTGGCAAGCGCTTTCATCCTACTTAAGGAATGATGGCCATAGGAGAATCTAGAGACTTTAATGGGAGAATGTATGAGCATATGAGAGCTGTACGTAATAACGATGTAAGTAATGGTTTATGCAAAAACATAATACAGATAGTAATGTTCATTTTAGGTTCTGTATAATAGATCAAGTATTTAATTACGGAGAGAGGTTAGAAGCGAAAGATGAGTTAGATTAGAAGGAATTTTGTTGGCAAATGAGGTTGAATGCATGTAGTTTCCTTGGTATGAATGAAAGGGAAAACTATAAAGTGGTTTTGAAGAAGGGGTTAAAGCATTGATTCTTGTTTAATCATGTGACTTCATGTAAGGTCATGTGATTTTATGGGAGTGTATTTAATGTTCTTAATATGGATGTAACTTGGTCTGATGAAGTTCCATAAGTGGGACGAAAGTACTTACCAGTTACTTTATTGTTTATTAAAGTTGTTTTAAGTAGTGTGGTTGTAGTATATATTGTTTAGGAATAAATTCTTGTTCCTGTGCAATAATTATAATAACAATAGTAAAATGAAGAAGACACCTTGGGACTCAGGGGGACAGTAGTCTCCCCTTTGATAATCACATTGCCACAGTAGTCAGGAAATTGTTCTATGTGGCACACCTCATCACAAAAGGTTTCTCATCCAAAAAAAAAGAGGTCATTGTTCCCCTCTACTCATCACTCATTAGACCCATTATAGCATACAATGCCCCTTTTGGTATGTACCTCACAAGGCATCTACAACAACTGGAAAGGCCGCAGAAATACCTCACAAAGAGGATTACCGGCCTCAAACAGATGCCCTACACAGACCGTCTCAAAAAACTCCAGCTTTACTCTGTCACATATCGCTTACTCAGAGGTGATCTCTGCCTAACATACAAAGCTATGTCAAACCCAGAGCTGTTGGACATGCTCCACTTAAAGAAATCCAATCCCTACATGCTCTAGGGACCTAAACCTTGTCACCACAATAAACAGAACATGCCGGAGGGATAGATTTCTGTCCCACAGACTTCTCATACTCTGGAATAAACTACCTATCTATATCAAACAAAGTTCCTCATTAGCGCTCTTCAAGAAAAATCTTGATGATTGGATGGGAAATAGGAAATTCACCCTGGGGATCACTTCTGTGGCTCTGCTCGACAGTGGCACAGGAAAATAATTTTCTTGGGTGGCAAAAGTCAGGGTATCTTTTTGGTTGGGCTTGTATAGGCCCTATAGCCAATAGCCTAGTACCTACCTATAAACCTATGAACCTATGAACAAAGGAGGATCAAAATAATAACAATGAGTGACTTTTATAAAAATAAACTAAGGGTGCAAACATATTTACACTTCAGGGAATGTACGGTAGCAAATGAAATCAGTTCTGTCTGACATAAGCCTGAGTTTCCTGCTAAGCACTGCTCACACAGTTTGAATGTGCACTATAAACAAAATAAATATGCCCATGAATAACTGGAAACTGAAACTTAATCTGCAAGAAAAAAAGGAAGTATCAAAGCAGTAGCAGCAATCTCTCTCTTGACATACACAATGTTTTCAACCCATCAGCATCTTTTTGAGGTATAGTACATGCAAAATATTCATCTACTGCAGTTAATTAATCTGTTGGGTATAGCACTGAAAAGGTCTAAGTACACACGTGCCTGCACGTACACACACACACACACACACACACACACACACACACACACACACACACACACACACACCTAAACGCAAACATTTCCAGTGATACACAGTTATGTGTACACATACCCAGTTTCTGGAAGAATTCTCTGTAGAGTGTTATTACTTAGTGTGGTCTGTGTTCATTTATATTTCAATACATGATTATATATATTCTATTAGTGAAATTGAAAAACATTTCCTTATAGAAACATAGTGTTGGGCTATACTGCGTGGTCAGAAAATGTTAATCAGGCTTTCATTTATATGCAGAATTTGAACATTGCATGCTTTCCACTGCCGCATAGCAGGGCTTAGCAAGGAAGGACTTATTTAACCTCTTCTCATACTGCACTGCTTCATGGTGTGGGAAGTGCTGTTCCATATTTTGTGCTTGATAAACACTCAAACAATGCAGTTTATCTGTTTAAAGTTTATGCTTGCCAGGAGGATTGTTTCATCTGTACGCGTATTTAAAAAAAGAGGTAGTGGGTAAAGGTGCATGAGCCTATTGCATCCACTCAGGCATATAAACAGTAGCATCCACAGGATGCAGAGCAGTTTTCTAAATTATATGTTCCTAAAGCACAGTTTGTTGTATACAGCTAACCAAAAGGGCAAGCTCATGAAAACAGATTACTAGGCATTTCTAAAACTGCAGTATTGATATTGTGAACACCTCCTAGATACTACCAATGACGAGGGATGCCCTTAACATAAAAATAAATTATACAACACCGTAGTACATTGGCATATACTTTCATTATGTAGCCTCTGGTAGAATACATAAGAAATATGCATGCTTAGTTAGTCAATGGGAGAAAAATGTGTTAGGATAAAAACGAACTCCTTAGAACATATTCTGTGGTTGCAAGGATTGTGTTGGCACAATTATCCAGCAAAGTCTGTTGCAGAAGAATAAAACCCAATCTGTTTTCAGAAATACATGTCTGAATTCAGTCATGCTTGGTCAATCAGGGATTAGGACACTATCCTTGACCCATGTGAAAAATATGTCAGACTGAGCACAGCATGCAGTTAGATATTTCCTGTGCCTTCTTATTAAGGAAGCAACACCTCTGACATTAGCTGTCCAAAGACTAATGTTGTGCACTTTGTGTGAAGCCCATCACATTCTAACTTAACAGTAAATCAGTTGTTTGTTATCATTTTTTGTTCTTTGCAATAAAGACCTAGTCAGATTTAGATAAATCACAAAGGATATAGTTAGCTTTCTCTCCAGAATGTTCTATGGAGCACAATCCCAAAGTATTTTCCTCAGGACGTAAGCATTATGTTACAATTTAACCCAGTGAACATCCTTAATTTAAGGTTCCATGTTATACACGATCAAGCAGAAACACTTGTAATCTTACAGTGATGTGCAAAGACGTTTTACCAGTGTACCTCTGGACATACTGAGATGCTATTCATATTGCCCTAGCATATCCCTTTATTTGTTAATAGAAATCTTTGAGGCAGAATCTCTCATCTAATTTAGAATTGATTATAAAATTAAAATCTCTGTTGCTACATGATCTGATAAACCATGCTACTGTATAGATATACTTCCAGAACACAATGTGTGCTCCCTTATTACATATTTACTGGAACATCCTAAAAATCCTCCCCTTAGATGATGCTGTAAATCAATTCAGTACAACTTTCCTGAATATCATAAATAGCCTTGTACCCCCTAAAAGGAAGAGACTGAAAACACATAATGCAATTTGGCTAGCCAAAAAGAGTAGAACACTAATTCAGGGTACAGAAAAAGCATGGGAGGAATGGCAAAAATATAAAACACCACAATATCTTGGGAACTTCAGAATGCTAAGCAATTGTACTGAAAAGCAAATAAATGAAGACCAAAAACTATACTATAATAACTTTCAGAATAATAGTAAATACAATCCTAAAAATTCTGGACAGCCATTAAAGCAATCTTGGATCTTAGCCAAAAATTCAACCCTAACCCCTCTCTCAATAACTTACCACTTGAAACCATGATACAGTTAAGCTCTTATTTCATAGATTGTATTGCATCATTAACCAAGAATTTCCCAACATCTAATCTTACCCTTCCCCAGTAGCTACATATCACAATATCCACTTTCTCCTTCAAACTTGTGCCTACATCTTATATAAAACTACTTTTAACAAACATAAACCATGCTCTACTTCAACTGAAGGCCTTCAAATTAAGTGCCTTAAAAAAGCTAGCACCTTCTGTAGACTGGCAACATGAGGAAACCCTCTATATAATCAAACCCTTGTAATGTTAGTGATCAAAACTGATTTGATGCTTCTGGCAGCTTCTGCCATGATTGTAAACAGTGGGGATTGGGGAATTTGTCCTTTCCCCACTGTAGATCCATCTCAGAGTTGGCATATATAAGTAGCAGGGGTGTGTGGGTGTAGGGCCCCCCTGAAAAAAATGTCTTTTATTTTTTCTTTGGCTTTCAATCTTTCAAGACTGATGTTTAGCCACTCAGAATTTGGGTACTTCAGTGTTTTGAAGAACATTCCAACACAGTGCTCTGTTACAGAGCTGGGAAAACAGAACATACCTAGTGTTAGACATTGAAGGTATTTTCATAGTATAGCATTGTCATCTCTGACTAACAAAGTAAGGGTGCCTTTCTCAGACATAATCTGACTGAGCTGCATGTGTACCGTTCTTGCATAAACATTTTTGACCATGTGTGTTCACAGCTTTTATACTTCAGCTCAGAAAGTAAATTAAGTGAGGTGTGCACCAGCAGAAGATACAATCTTTGTGAAGGCAAAGAAACCTGGTTAATCTAGAATGTTCTGCATTGTGGTTAGTCTCTTGAAAACTAAGGACAAGCCAGTCAAGTTGCATCATTGCTGTGACAACATTTAAACTTTCTTTTTCTCTTTCTCTCACATTTGAAACTTCTGAGAAATACCATCGGAATAAACTTGGATTGGATTTATCTTGCTCTCTTTTTTTATTACCCTCTACCATTCACTTACATAATTAAGAAATCAATTTGTTTTACTGTTCTCGTGATGCTGGTTATTCACATTTTCAGAAAACAAAACGGACTGAAAAGGTACTTATTTCCATACCTGATACTGGTAGCTTTGATTCAGATTAATTTCACCTTACATTACCCTCCATCTTTGAAGACCAAAGTTGCAAACATCTGTCTGCAAGCTTTGAGATACAGCATGCCAATTCATAACTGTATCAGCGTGACAATTCCTCCTTAGTTAAATGTTCATTTTTCCCATTGTTCAAAACTATATTACAGACAATTTTTCAAGTTGCTGGAGGACTACTATTCAAGAAAGAGGAATCTGTGCAGTTGTAATCTTGCTTAAGACTGAAATATGATTTAACATCACAAACTCATAAACTCTGGCAACAAAACTGCCACTAGTTTGACATTAGATAAACCAAAAACAATGCAAACAAAAAAACAGTGTTTTGTTTGTATCACAGATCTGTTTTTTCTCATGCACCAAAATCTGTGAGGATCCCAAGTGTTTTGTTCTTTCTTGTTTGTCACTTTTTCATTTGTGTTCCACACTGGGATCTTTGTTGTCTCTTTTCCATCCTCTTTCGTGATGAACCATATTTTATCTATGTCTTTCATTTTATGGGTATAATTCAAAAGGAATCCTGTGAAGAAGCACTTTTAAGTCTACGGAGAAACTTCAGTGTAACGTTCACTTCACCTCTCCTCATTGTCTAACAACTGTCCCAGATTTACCATGTATTTTTGCCCTGCCCCTTATAAAAATGTTTGATTTTCTAGTAAATAATTATGATTACTGTCAATCAATAATGTCAGACACTACAAGTTCATATTTCTAATTGTTCAAAAATTGCATGATTATGATGCAAAACCAATTGTTCCATTAACTTTTCTAAGTGAATTAGAGAAATATTTAAAAAATTACCTTTGCTTTTGAGCCTTTGCCCCACATTTGTTGTGCAGAATTCTTGAACAAAGTTGAAAGGTAATGTCCCCCAACCTACAAACTCAGCACCCTGCCAGACAACTGATACATGTATGGTTTTGGTGACTGATGATTAAAAGAGAACTAAAATTCCTTGGTGGTTGGACATATCCCTTTTTTGACATAGTACAAAAAAGCTGATTAAACTGTTGTATCTTTTAAAAATGCATTGTCTCTCCTAACTTTAATGAGGTTTTGCACAACAATGTGTTTATGGCAGAAAATGAATATTGACTCCATCTTCTCACTGCTTACTTCATTAACAATGTTTCTGCATTACAAATGAATGTTTTGTTTTATCCTCTGATCCCTAGGACAGAGTATACTGCAAATTATTTATGTAGAGTGAAATAGCTGCCAGTCTATGTGATGGTTGACATTTTCTTTAAACAGCTTTATTGAATTATCACTTGCAACATAGGCACATTTTGACCTTGTCAGTGGTTTGCTTAAGTTCTCAACCTGCAGCCTTGTGGTTGGGCAAAGGTTATGTGTTCCACCCTTGTCTTATAACGTGCTCTCCTCCATTGTATCCCCTTATGACCCCTCACCCAGTCAGACATTTGATGCCTTTCTTCAGAATACCTTACCATCTATAAAAAGAATGGACATTCTGAGTTGAGGCAGAGTTTGAATAAACTATGATAGTTTGCATTTAGTTTTACTTTTTACTTTTCATTTTTTAATATATATATTTTATCACTTAAATAAAATAAAATAAATAAATAAAATAAAATAAAAATAAACTTAAGTTCCAGTAATATATAATATCCATTTTTTCTGATTGTTTCTTGGATTCATAACAATTTACATTGTTACAATTAGAAACTGACAGCACATTTTCTTACTAATCAAAACTGGCAAAATTAATGTTTTAAACTTTCTAGAAGAATTTACTCAAATGACAGATCATGAGTTTGACAAATAAACCTGTAACATTCTATACCTAATTGCTTTGTTAAAATCTTATTTTAGAGGGGAGAGATTGTAACGCTGATATATACTAGTTTGAATTGTATGCAGTGGAAAAAAACAGGTCTTATATGATCACAGGTAAAAAACAATCTGTAACATAGAAACATGTACAGAAGCAGAAATGATGAAATCAGGGTGACATGATAAAACCTGAGCATCAGAATAAAGTAAACAAATAACTGTTTGACTTAACATATACAGGAAAATTACAATATAAAATGCATACACTGTGTTCAATAACTGAGCATAATATCTTCTTAAATTACAACCAAAAGGACTAAAAATAGTCTGAGCTAAGAGTTAAACACATTGCAAAGAGAGTGATAGCAAATTCTTCACAAAAGTACCCTTCTAGTTCTATGTGTTCACAACAGAGGACACAAGGAAATAAAAATAAAACTGCTGCATCAAAAAAGAAATATATTCCCTAGAATTTTGTGATTTAAGAAAGGGGTATTATCAAGAGTTATGCAATGCATTCATTTTATTTTGGCATTAATTGAACACAGGCTCTTTTTGATTATTCACACACACACACACACACACACACACACACACACACACACACACACACACACACACACACACACACACACACAAACACACACACACACACACACACACACATCCAGAAAATCATTCTGGAGTTCAAGATATATAAAATGCAAGCCTGAGACACAACAATTAAACTTTGTTCACTATATATATAATAATAGGATAAGTACAAGCATTCAACTGAATATTAATTACAGCAGTAAACCAAAGTGATACAAGCATAGAGATGTGAAGTATATCATCATAAATGGGCAACATATCTGATAATGCTTCATTTCTTAGGATACAGCATATCCCAATAAAATAAAAAAATGAAACCATTCTACAGACCATATGCAGAAGAACATTCTAACAGGTTATTTGCATTGAAGGTGTGAGACACAGTCTTGTGGATCTTAAAACATAGCCACATTATATACATTTGAATCTAGTGCCATGTGAACAGTCTTAAAATATGCCAGGGCAGTGTCTATAGTATGAATAGGCTAAAATGCACGTTGAGGAGAATTTAACAAATTGTTCTGCTACAGATAATCAAGTACCTGGAAATGTGTGTAGGTATCCACTGTCTAGGAACAAAGGAAAACATGGATATTGGATGACTGTTTTCTTTGAGAACAAATAATTCATGTAAAACACAAGGCTGTAGTTTGCTACAGCATGGGGAAAGGATAGCACCCTACAAAGAAGTAATGAATTTTCATAGAAATAGTACAATCATAGAGCAGAACTCCAGCTTAGCTATTAATGCATTTTCAGTCATTTTCTAATACCCAACATCCATGTTATCACAATCTCTCAAAAGCTACTTTTGCCCTCAAACTCATGAAATACATATTTATTAATTCACAGTATTGAAACAGATAGAGCTATTAGGTTGAGCAGTTCTTTTTTTTTCAGAGAAACAACCATGGAATTTGTTTATATTCTGTAGAACTAACATGGCCAAGACAAGGGAAGAAACTCCCTAATCATCTGAAGGTGGAGATCATGAAATAGTGAAACAGCAAACCTCATGAGTGACAGCACATTAGTAAAAAAAAAAAAAAAAAAAAGATCAGTCAAAATATTTAATCTCTCATTTAAAGTTAAAGAAACAACTTAAAAATGAAAAATCTCCAGAACTAGATCACAGGATAATTATCTTTTACACCTGGATATAAAGTCAAATCAGATAATATGTTTAAGGAACTGACCACTCAGAGCAAGAAAAGAAAAGTTCCACTAAAAAGCAGAAATTTACAGAAAATAAATCTGCACCAGTGAACAAAGTGTTCCTGAAAGTGTGAGGTACAGGTAAGGCAGTCTTGTACTAACAGTTGCTTACCTTTGCCCTTTATCCAACCACCTTTAATGTTGTATGGGCCACTGATGTACACGCCATGTGTCAGTATTGCAGTGGCATAGCCTACCACGTACCACGATACACTATGCCTAGCTTTCACAGTCATCGAAGTCATACAGAGATAAGATCTGGATTGCAATGTTGATACTTTAGCTAAACCAATATGCAGAATTGTTCCCTAATGTATAGATAAATTAATATGGAGTATATGAATGAATTCTGGCTTTCCCGTTATATAGCAGACTTCTTTGCAGTGTGTAGTGCTGTCTGTTCACAGCAGATGTTAGCTTTATTCCAGGATAATCTTTTATTTTGTCCTACAAACCCCTGATAAATCTGTGCAATCTGTGCACAGATGCTGAACAATGTATTATGGTTCTCTGGTAGAGTGTACAAAACACAACCTTCTGTTGACTGGGCTTTTTATTTTTAGTATCACTAGGGATTTTATTCTGAGGGAGAATATTTAATAATAATAAAATCAATAAAACACAATAGAAAGCTTACAAAAGACCAAGGATTTTCAGGATGAGGACTGTCCTTCATGGCTTAGATTTGAGAGTGACAATTTCCAAGCTGAAACATTTGAACAACATTTGAAAATAGCTTTCTGGTAATCATTTTTGGAAGGTAGGGTTGTTTTGACTTTTATGTCCCCAGTCAATTATGTTTATACTCCCTGAGTCACTGCATCTCAGGGTTATAAACAATTGCTACATTAATTTGGATGTTCAGCTTTGGACCTGCATTACTGACAGTTCTGGGCAGTGAATGCCAAAACGTGTAACAGATTCTGAAGGCAGATAAGGAACACACAAACCATTCGGTCAGCACATTTCAAACATCCTTATTAGGCTGCACATCCTCAGAACTTTTATTTCTCCCACTCATCATTAGTATTGTCTTATGTGTCTTCCTTCCTACTTGAAGTCTCATTGCTTTTAAACATAGTACTTCTAAAGGAAGACTATTCCAGATATCCAAAAGTCTTTCTGTAAATATTTCATTTTTATTTCCTTTGAGCCATCTCACTTAGGTCTTCAGACTGTCTCTTTGTGTTTTTATTCATCATTTTTTCAAAGAGTTTGCCCACATGGATTGAGTGGAATCCCCTGAGGGCCTTAAAAGTTTTACTCTTCTCAATCTTCACTTTTCAAAGCTATACATGTCCAACTCTGATTTGTCTCTCCCTTATTTTGTTACAAAGATGAGCTCTCCAGAATAACACACAGCACTTTAGGTGACGGTTTAAACAGCCATGTTTACTGACAGTAATAAATTCTTGTTTTTTGCTAGTAATGGTTGTACCTCTACAGTCCAGATTTATGATAAAATGCTGACATGGCCTTTACAAAATATAAAGTTCAAAGTTAGACAATTGATATTCAAAAATAAGAACAACTGTATTTGTTGCTAAAATGTAACATAGTTTTATGTACAACAGGCAAAACAAATAAACCAGCAAACAGACAAGCAAATGTACCTAACTAGATGCAACTGTCTTCTTTGGGGGTGACCATGAGCTCTGCTTAGTTAAGCAATTTGTTCAGAGATACATAGTATAAACATGAAGTATGTGATAATAAAAGACAAGTCTGCACAGTATAGTCCATCTGTCATCACTTTGTCACGAATTCACTGAACAATAGTCCGTCAATACTGTTAATGTTTTCATAAGCAGTGTTTGTTTCTTTCTGTTGTTTGGGGTTTCCACTATGAGTGGATGAAAGTGAATGTACTGAGGATCATAAACCCCAAACTGCATTTGCTGAAAACATCTTGCCAAGAAACACATTTTAAATGTTTTTGCAGAGGGTATAAGTCCACTGTACCACCTGAGGTGAGAGGCAAGCCTCCCCATCCTGAAGTTATATATACCAAATCAAAGAAGGGGGGAAATTCCCCCAAAAGGGCATCACTGCTGGCACAACTCTGATCTTTGGTAAGTTAAAGCTTGGGCAGTCAAAGCTGGAGAATTCAAACTTTGTCCACCAGTAAGATAACCGCTTTAGGAAAAGTAAGACTTATAAAATCAAGTATTTCATGAAATCAATGTAGTTAATTAAGCAACCACATTGTTTTTCAGATTTGTACTAATCTGTGCTGATATCAAGTGGGGTCTACATTTGTATTTATTGTCTAAAAGTTAGGATTACAGATTTCTTAAGTGATTTATGTTAAGTCTGAAGTTTCAGATTCTCAATCCTTAAGAAGAATTAACTTCTTCTCTTTCGGCTGCTCCCATTAGGGGTCACCACAGTGGATCATCTGTTTCCATTTCTTCCTGTCCTCTACATATTGCTCTGTCACACCAACCACCTGCATGTCCTCTCTCACCACATCCATAATCCTTATCTTAGGCCTTCCTCTTTTCCTCTTACCTGGCAGCTCCATCCTTAGCGTCCTTTTCCCAATATACCCAGCATCCCTCCTCAGCACATGTCCAAACCAACGCAATCTCGCTTCTCTGACTTTGTCTCCAAACTGTCCAACCTGAGCTGACCCTCTAATATACTGATTCCTAATCCTGTACATCCTTCTCATACCTAGTGCAAATCTTAACATCTTTAACTCTGCCACTTCCAGCTCTGACTCCTGCCTTTTTGTCAATGCCACCGTTTCCAACCAATACAACATAGCTGGCCTCACTACCCTCTTGTAGACCTTCCCTTTCACTCTTACTGGTACCTGTCTGTCACAAATCACTCCTGACACTCTTCTCCACCCATTCCACCCTGCCTGTACTCTCTTCTTCACCTCTCTTCCACACTCATCATTACTCTGAACTGTTGATTCCAAGTACTTAAACTCATCCACCTTCACCACCTCTACTCCCTGCATCCTCATTCACACACATATATTCTGTCTTAGTCCTGCTGACCCTCATTCCTCTCCTCTCTAGAGCATATCTCCACCTCTCCAGGGTCTCCTCCACCTGGTCCCTACTCTCACTACAGATCACAATGTCATCTGCAAACATCATAGGAATCAGTCTTCCTTTAGAAGAATTAACATACCCTTTAATTCTGTAAAATGCAGTCAGATGTTGTACAGTGTCAATGATCATTCAATAAAGTATTTCATGATAGCGGGTAGTAAACGCACACAGAAGCAAAAGACAATATTCTGATTAATTACACAGGACGCCTGCTGTATGTTGTTTCTGTCTTATCTAGATTAATGCTTAACGTAACATTGGCTGTCAGTTCAGCTTTATCCTTTTATCAAGGAACATTCAGTAGCACAGTGTGAAATTTATAATGATCTCACAGTCTACAAAATGTGCATTTGGGGATTTTAAGAATCCAGACAACTTGTTAACACCTGCAGGTCAGTTAAATTCAAGGGATGTTACTTAAGAACGGAGAAACATGTAAGACAGTGCCTTACAAACATGCTAACACACCAAACATGAAGTGTGTACTAAAGCATATATTAGTGTAATAAGAACACACAACAAAATTAAAATTTACTTTTGATAGTGCCAGAAAGAGAAAAAAATCTGCTGTGAGTACATATATAATATATAATTAGCGGGTAATTAATCTACAAAGTTTGTTTTCAAGAGGATACAAAAAAGTTATATGGATTTTTTTCAAATAAAAAAGGTGTTCCTTAATATCATATGAAGTAGAGTGGTTTACCTTCAACAGCAGTCATTTATTGTTTTTGGCTGAGTGAAGCCCATCTCTGAGCAGAAGAGTGCATGCTGTGAAATTATTTCCTTCACATCTCCTGTAGAATATGATTTTAGTAATTTGAATTTTGGGTTTGTTAAAGCTTGTAACAACAAAGCAACTTATTCATAGAAATGCAACCATATTGCATTAGTCTGTGTTAAAGGCCCACCATGTCTGTCATATGACAGTATAATAAAACAAGGCTATAAATTGCAAATGGATTTCTTGCTGTGGTCCAGAGACTGAGCCCTTGGGTCTCCAATTGCATGCTTTATCAGTCTTTGAAAGTCATTTAATCAGACCGTCTCTCATGTTACCCTGACAATTATGCATAGGGGGTCTTACCCAACTTAACAAATGAATAATAAAACAAGTTTATTAGATAAAGCAGAATACAAGTCATTGTAAGAATAACAGAGTGTACCCTGTGTTCATACTACTACTACATGCAAAAACTGTATGTTCATTTGTGCCCATCCAGGAATACCTGTTCCTCTCCCACCACCTCTTTGTATATTAATCACTTTTTTCTCCCCCACTATTACCCAGTCTGTTATTGAGGACTTTAATTTACTATTTTCTCTTTGTTTATTTCTGTTACACATTCTTTAGATGCTCCAAACTGATCCCCTTATTTTTTCTTTTCCTTTCTCCACTCAGACTTTATCCACAACAATCAATATTTATCTAGTCAGATTTACCAGTTTGTTGAAGTCTGATCTTGCAGAATCAGATGAAATTGAGTTTAACTTACCACACTGGATGACTTCCTTCTGAGATGGTTATGTACAGCTTTCCCTCAAATTCCTGTTCTTGCAATCACTACCACTCCATTGCAAAACAAATTATTATTTTTTCTCTATATATGTGTTTACTCTTGTATGTATGCTTACACATATGTGTTTACTATTGCATGCATGCTTACATATATGTGTGTTTACTCTTGTATGCATGCTTCCATTATTATATTTATAAAATAAGAGGTCAATCACACTTAATTACATTAATGCTTAACTATGGCTTACCTACTATAGGTCACAATTCAAACCCACCACTCATAATCAATAATTTGAATATTTTTATTCAGTCTGAAGCAATAATAGAAAAGTGTCATGGGCTAACATTTATAGGTTTATAGGACAATACTAGGCTATTGGCCCAGAGGCTTTTTTGTCTTCTTTTAAATTACACTCTAGTAAAGAAGAGTACATCATGGTGTTATACATAAAAACAAATGCTTTTGAAATGATTTATAAAATGTCAAATGCACAAATGGATGACAGTTTGATTTTCATATGTTTTGGCTGTTGGTTAGGTCTGTATAGTGGTAATTATAAGTTCATAGATTCATAGGTAGGTACTAGGCTATTGGCCCTAGGGCCTATATAAGACTAGCCAAACGGTACCCTGGGTTTTGCCACCCAAGAAAATTATTTTCCTGTGCCCCTGTCAAGCAGAGCCACAGAAGTGATCCCCAGGGTGAATTTCCTATCTCCCATCCAATCATCGAGATTTTTCTTGAAGAGTGCTAATGAGGAGCTTTGTTTGATATATATATAGGTAGTCTGTTCCAGAATATGGGAAATCTCTGGGACAGGAATCTGTCCCTCCAGCATGTTCTGTTTATTGTGGTGACAAGGTTTAGGTCCCTAGACCATGTAGCTCAAAGGGATTGGGAAACAGCTCTGGGTTTGACATAGCTTTGTATGTTAGGCAGAGATCGCCTCTGAGTAGGCGATATGCAACAGAGTAATGCTGGAGTTTTTTGAGACGGTCTGCGTAGGGCATCTGTTTGAGGTTGGTAGTCCTCTTTGTGAGGTATTTCTGTGGCCTTTCCAGTTGTTGTAGATGTCTTGTGAGGTACATACAAAAAGGGGCATTGTACTCTATAATGGGTCTAATGAGTGATGAGTAGAGGGGAACAATGACCTATTTTTTCCTGGATAAGAAACCTTCTGTGATGAGATGAGCCATGTAGAAGGATTTCCTGCTAATTGAAGGTTTGAAAGTGTGTGTGTGTGTGTGTGTGTGTGTGTGTGTGTGTGTGTGTGTGTGTGTGTGTGTGTGTGTGTGTGTGTGTGTATGTTTCCGCCTTAGATCTAGTGACCATAGTGCTGAGTTGGTTTAATGTCCACTAAAAGTTATGGAGTGACATTTACACTTCATAACTGTATACAATTAAAGAAGTGGACTGTTGCAGAAAGCTGATATTAAGAAGTATCAAAATTATGCTACAAAGAAAAACAAACATCATAAGCTGGACTTATGCAACATACAAATCAATTCAGCAAACAGTACACCTTGTACTTAACACCACATAGATTTTACTCTTACTTAAGTTGTTTCAAGAGTCTGGTTGGGATACATAATATGAATCTCAGCTCTCCTATACAAATACCTATATGCCACATTGTGTGACAGTTAGAGACATATATTTGCAAAAATGAATTAAAACATGTTTTCAAGGAGTTTGTGTGTTTAGAAGTACAAATGTATAACTTTCATGTTAAAAAAAAATCTACAGCTACAACCACTAAGAATTCTCCTGCTGCATGGCAATATAACACAAAACTGTAATCCTTGGATCCAGAAATCTGACTTATTCTTGAAATGAAGCTGAGAAGCCTGAAAAGATGTATCATGCCATACTTTTGCATGTTGTTGGAAAATAAGTCTTGAATGTTTTTAACTCTTTTGCTTTTCTTGTATAGAAAAAAAGGTAATATCATAGTAATTAAATAGAACTTCTCTAACTATCATGGCTCTTGAAAGAATTTGTTATGCACACATAACTGTTCTTAACAAGTAAGCAAGGTCCTACAGAGACCATAGATGTTCATGTTACTGAGAGAAAGAATTTAGTAAATGACTAAACTTCATGAGTTACATAAGGTACACAAGTAAGAGACAGAACAGTCGGCAGTGTAAGAAATAATCAAACTAGAAGCAGGCTATTAACAAAAGCTATGGATATCTACAGAGCATGTGAAATTAAAAATACATACGTAAAAGAACTAACTGAAGAAATCATATGTGTAATATAAAAAGTGTCAGTCAAATAAAAGGTAAAAATGAGAAGAGAGAATATCTTGTAACTGTGATGAATTAGGAAAAGAGAACCACATGAGAAGGCACTGTTAAAGCAATGCCAATAAGAAAGATGGTCATGAGGTGTAGAGAAAATATAATGCAGTTGATACTGAAACCTCATGTACCAGGGGGATCCTGAAATCATGAGAGCTATCTTTGTCCTTATTTTTGTAGATTTTCTGCTACACCAAACCATCTTTCAGAAATATTTTCAAAAGACTTTGCATGTTGTTCAACAGAAACATGGTGGGAGGGTGGCCTAATGGTTAAGGTGTTTGCCTTACAAACACAGGGTGCAGGGTTTGAGTCTCACAAGGGATAATTGGCTAGGCTTAAAATGGCTCGCAAGGGCAGTTAGTTTAGTACTAATCTATGAACCTATGAACCTATGAGCTGTGTGCCAGTACAATTAATGGGAAAAAAAAGATAACATAGTAAAGTCTGAAACTATATAAGAGGCAGTACAGTGATTCTGGTAAGATGATGATGACTGGCTGCCCCAGCCTTGCCTAGTTTTGCTTATGTGTGAGCACTTGTGAGTTCCATGTACTTTTTGCCAAGTCTTTAGTTCCCACAGTTACACCTCCTAATCCAGTTATTTATAATTAGTTGGACTGTCTTTATTCCTCACTACATTTAATACACTTAATCATCCAATATTACCCAATCAGAATTCATTGATCATTGTATTTTGAGTATTACTTTTGGTTCATTTGTTTTTTACTACCAGATTTCTGCTTTCCTGCACCGAGATGTTTACCAACAGCTATCCAGCTGTTAAATTCACCAGACAATATTTATGGTTTGCATTTTTCAATGATTAGTGTGAATTACTTGCACTTTGCAGCCTGGCCTGCATGTTGCTGCATGCTGGCATGTGTTCTCTCCACTTAGTTGTATCATGTATGCATCAGCTTCCTGTATTTGCTTGATTGCCCCTGCAGCGAACACTCTTTCCTGCTGGTCATTGTTTAATCTGCAGCTACACTAGTGCAATGGTTTTCTTTCCCCATTAAACTCCGAGGTTGTACTGCATGTGTTTCACTGCATCCTTGATAGTCTGTGACTCCTTGCAAGTTAGGTTGACTCTGCAGATTGGGCCAGTAACCTTCAACATAGATCTTTTGTTGCACATACCTGGAACATTTTTTAATTTTATTTTGCCTCATCATATGTACTTTAAGGCATTTTTCTGCTGCAACATTAACATTTTTCTTTGGCTTTCCATGATGTTGACTCTGGGGACTGTATTTCATTTTTAATGCGGTCTCTAATTGCCCTTCCGAGTATCACCCTTTGCCTTGTTGCTGTGTTTGCTTTTCAGCTTCATTAGGTTTTACAGTTACAAATGTCTTGCTGCCTCTGGTTGTTCACTATTAGTCCTATTTTGAATGTCTCTTTAGCAATCTTTTACTTTAATTTCCAATACTGTGTCTTATTTGCTGATTGTTGCTATGGATTCTGCATTTACTAGACTTGTTTCATTCTATCTGTTTATGCCATATATTTTACTTAACAGTCTGGTTTTATTAATTTACTCACATTCTCTTTCATTATCTTCTAATACCTCACTATTCTATTTCCCCTACTAATATTGCTATTTTTAATAATCTGTTTGGCCTTAATACTTGGGTTGACACTTACTTTTATATTTATACTTTTCTATCTCCATATTTTGGCTGATTATTGTTATACTCGTTGACGCCTTAAGTTTAATTTCATTTTCCTGTTTCTCTAGTACTGTTATTTATTAATATTTGGTGTGTGGCCTGTACTTTTTTAGGCTTTATTTGTTAAAAGTAATTTTTACTGTGCATATCAGCTTTAGTGTGCTCTAGTATGACTTCCACTGCGTTCCTCTATTTCCGTTCATTACATAGTATCTAAGGTATGTATACATTTTTTCTGAGATGTAAAACAGGCCTATTTTGTTTTATATTATATTTACTTGCTTTCTTCTACTTTTTTACCCTTAGCACTATTTCCTTATGACTGAATCTCATTTTTCAACAATTTTGCCCATGATTATTCCTTTTAGTAAGGGTGTACTACCTTCTCACTTTCTGCTTATTCTTCCTACAACCCGATTATTTTGGTTTACCAGCTCACATAAACACATATTTTCCACTTGTTAGACCTCAAATCCTAATTTGATTTAGTCTTGTTTTCCTTCGCATCTTTTGTCTTGCTTTATTTATTCCTCTGCCTTTTACACTTTTTACCTTACTGAACATCCACTGGAGTAACCCATAGTACCTACTGTTTTATATCACAATGTCCTTTCTAACCAATCCTCTTATTCATTCTTATGACAAATACACCTTGTTCACACTTTGTCCTTTTCACTCCTAATGTTTGCCAGTTCCCATCTTTCTGCTGTGTAGTTATTTGCATATTTTACTGAGGCATAGAGGAGCCTGGCAAAGGCAGGCTAATTTAGATGCTCCTGGGTAATTCCTGTGGGGAGTACTTAACACTACGTCCCCTTCCTCAGGATGAAATATCCTAAGGTGCCATATATTCTCTTGTTTGGGTAGTACTCAGGGTTCTACTGTAAGAGTGGTAGGTGACTGGAGTAAATCCTCATTTGGCTCCGTTTAGATCACTCTACACTACTATGAGCTTTATCTCTGACAAATGTGGTATTATCCTTGACCAGATGCATGACACTGACCTCACATTCATTAAGAAGGCATGGCTTGACGATACCTTTTGCCAACAAATGGCAGCAGCTAGTCTCGTCTTAAATGGAGTAGGGTGAGGGATGGGGTTTGCATCTGCTCTAGCTTCAGGTTTGGTAATTCAGGTTGTCAGTAAGGCAACTCTTTTGAACGTGCCTTTGCTGAAGGTACAGATTGTAGGTTTCTCTTCATTTACCATGTACCTATTTGTGTGAAGGTATGCCTACAATTGTTCACCAACCTCTGCATCACCTCTATGTTTTGACATCAAAACCTTGTTGGATTTGATAACTTTAATATCTGATATGATGAAGACATGTTGGCTCTCACTAAAAAATTTAGTTGTATTTTGAAATGTTTTTGGGTGGCTCAAACTATTACCTCTGCAGGAAAATAAATCTGCATATTTTCCAACTGAATGTAATGGCCACTACCTTGGTGGTGGAGCCAATCTCATTGTCTGACTGCTTCCTTTTTGGCTCTGCCCTCAAACTACTACATTACAGTCCCCCAGTTTTGAGATATGGTAATCTTGTCATCAATATTAAACCCTATACTCCTCATCTATAGTCCCTCAGATCCTTCCTGAGATAGGGGCTGGCACTCTTGATGCCTTAGCAGGACACCATAACAAGTCTTTATCTTTGCTTCTGTTATCCTAATCCCAAGTTACATATATCTTATTTTGCCAAAGGAAAGAGAACTTTGCTTTGAACTTGAACTCTGCTCTTTGAAATGAAAAGTGTAGAAGAGAGAATGTCATTGGAAGAGTGTTGGTCTTTTGGATGACAAACTTGATTTGGATGAGCATGACACCATGTACCAGACTGAGGTCTCTCATAAGAGGTCAGATGCATCTCCAGAGAGATTGCAGCAGTGGCAGACCAACTGGCCATATTCCACTGGGAAGTGGACATGTTGTGCAGTCCGCCCTTCCTCATCACCTAATGAACCTTATCATTTAATCAACATGAGCTTACAACATTAGATCTGCTTTTCTTCCTCAGCACTCCTATTGTCACTGTCAGGGTTAGTTCTTCCTTTTGACCAGTGTTCGCCATTCCTGATCATGATTTGTTTTTAACTGTGATATCAAACAATTGCCCACAACTTAAAACTTGGATTCATGCCCCTCTAGGCTTGTGAGGACAGTTGTGGTAGTGCTGACTCCAAGGAACTAACATATATTAGAGTCCGCAATGAGGACCTGGGGGAGTGAAATTGTTTTGCAAGAGTCTGTTATCACCAGAATCTGTAAGAAAACTTCCTTGGACCCTAATGTATTTGATAACACTTAGAATGTTATTTACATGCAGGCTGAGTCCCATCTTATAGTTTTCATGGATCTTTATCACTCCAGCTGTCTATCTGCCAGTCTATCTGTCTGCCTCCCTACATAATATCTAGACTGGTCTCATTTTAGTAACAAATTATTACCTGATGGACCTCAGACCAATGTTTTTACACTATGTTAGTCCCACTGGACCATACCATCCTGATTTTCAGTCTACACAAACAGATATCTCACACATTCACTTAAACAGCATGTTTATAGAACAGCACTCTACCTATTCAAGTTTAATCCAGAAATATTCATTACTACCCTATCATATATTAACTGGAACAACCTAAACATCCTCCCCTTAGATGATGCAGTAAATTAATTCAATACAACTTCCTAAAATATCCTAAATAGCCTTGCACCTCATAGAAGCAAGAGATTAAAACCAAATAATGCAAGTTGGCTATCCAAAAAGAGTAGAATGCTGCTGTAAGACAGAGAACAAGTGTGGAAAGAATGACAAAAATATAAAACACTCCAATATCTTCAAAACTCAGCAACTGACCGTACTAACAAAACAAATAAATGAAGACAAAAACTATACTACAACAACATTCAAAACAATAACAAATTCTGGTCAGCCGTTAAAAAATCTTACATCCCAGCCAAAAATTCAAGACAAACCCCTCTCCCAATAATATACCACTCAAAAGTGCAATAAATTCAACTCATATTTCATTGATAGCATTGTGTCACTAACCAAGATTCCCCAGCATCTAATCCCAACTCTGCCCAACAGCTACATATTACCACATCCATTTTCATCTTCAAACCTGTGCCCACATCCTATATAAAACTAGTCTTAAACAAATTCAAACCATCTTCAGCTTCAGTTGATGACCTTCCAAGCAAGTACCTTAAAATAGCAGCCAAAAGCATTGCCTATTCTGTCTCAAGTCTTACAATTAGGTCTATCCAAGAATCCTAAGTTTCCTCGCTCTCTCTCTGGAAGAAAAATACACATTATCCCTCTACACAAAGGAAGATGTTCAGTAGATCTTACTGACTTTAGATCTATACCAATCTTATCTCCCTCACCAAAATACTTGAAAAATATATTCAGAACAATTGCTAATCTATTTCCTGCAGAAGAAATTCCTATCTCCATACAAAATGGCTTCCTTCTCTCCCAAATTATTAATACCGTACTTCTAACCTTAATCGACACTGTCAATAAAGCTAGAGATAACAGAAAACTAGTCTTCTCCTTATTTCTATACTTTTCTAATCCCTCTGATACTGTTTGCACAACATACTTCTACTTCAAATGCCCTCATTAGCTCTCTCTGTCCTCCCTTCTATTGTTCAAAACCTACTTCTCCAACAGGTATCATTCAGTAAAATGAGACTTCCCTCTCTCCATAATTCTCATTCACCAATGGTGTACCACAAGGCTCTATCCTTGGTCCCCTCCTCTTTAACATTCTCAGCAATACCCTCTACACATCCGCAAAACAAGCCTTCCTAACCCAATATGCAGATGACTCCACACTCATACGCACATTAGACAACACGGCACATTTCAAAAACATTACTCAGGAAGCTTCAACAGCCACAAAAATATAGATGTATAACTCATAACTCATGCTGAACCAAAAAAATAAATAAATACTTCTATTTTTCCCCAAGTCCCTCTCTCATGAAAAAAAAAAAAAACAAAAACAAAATTTAAAATCCTCTCTCTTACTAATACAACTATTTAAGTCACTTCTCATAGCAAAGTTTTAGAGATGACAGTGGATGAATCTTAAATTTGACCTGCATATACAAGATTGCATAAACTCACTGAAAACTAGGGATACTTTACAAAGCCAAAACCTTTCTCACCAGTGCAACTAAAACTGCACTTACTATTAGTTACCTCCTCCTGTCGCTGCTTTGTAGTGCTGCTATCCTTACTACCCTCCATGCATCACAAAAATCAAAACTCGAACAATGCTATAACAAAGTTGCTAAATTTGAAGCAAATACTCCTTTCAGGACCCACCACTGTATAGCACCAAAATGCCAAAATTGGCTAGAACTACCCCATAAAATAACATACACAGCTTTTTGCCACCTATAAAATTATCCAACATCCATCTGCTTGCCCAACATTAACTAAAATTCTACACAACTATGTTCCTAGTCAGTCATTACAGCCCAATGACCAAAAACACCTGTCTGTCCACAAACCTATCAAAACTGCTAGGCCTTGTATATACTCATACCATGTTGCTAAGGCCTGAATTCCTTATCTCTATCTGTCAGGTCAATCCCCTCCCTGCCATCCTTCAAAACCATTTTGAAAGACTTCTTGGCCAAAACCTGGATCTGTTTTTGTTCAACACCAGGATAGAGTATAACCCTAAATATGAACAAGTATATATTCATGCCTTACACCTCCTTACACCTCCTTCTTTACTCACTTCCTTACTGCAATTAATTTCTCTTCCCCTTACAATCTAAATATGACATAGCCCTGCTTTTTTGTCACTTCACATTGCAATTCCTGTTTGTATTATATGAACTTACCTTTAATTTCTCTTAAACTGGCTATTATTTCTCTAAATATTAAATTATTGTCATATACGTTATATCTATTCTTAACCATTGTTTTCACGTTATGTCTAATTTGGTGTAATAATGTAAAGTGCAGATGTTTTTTGTATTATTTTTGAAGATTGTAAAATTATTGTTCTTAAAATGTTTTCGTAATACCTTGGAACTTTTCTCCTGAGGCCTCCACTGAAAATGGATGTATTTTCCAAGTAATTAAATGTCAAATAAATAAATAAATTAGTTGTGATTGTACTGTAGTCTCAGCCTTAAGGTCCTACTTTGGTTTACATCTTAACTTACTGCCTATACCCAGAAGGTGTCTTTTAGGCTTAAATTTTTCTGCCCCATTCCATCTGGACTGCAGAATCCTACAGGCCTCAGTCTTGGTCCCTTTACTTCTCTTGTCTGTGTTTCTACTACATGATCTGATTAGGAGGAGAGGTTTAGCATTACCTATTATAATTATTTTGATAATAATAATAATAATAATAATTATTATTATTATTATTATTATTATTATTATTATTATTATTACACCTACTGTTTCATAGCATTATTGTGTTGATAACACCCACATTCAACTCTCCTCCCCTCAGGGCAATATTGCAAGTATGCATTTTTTGCTGTTGATTTGGAGGCCATTCACCAATGCCTCATACTCAATCAGTTGAAAGTCAATATGTTCAGAAATTATACTGGTGAGGGGTTCTGCAACTTTTGCATTTTCCATCAGGCATCTTTTACAGTGGCAATTAGCTTTAGTTTGTTTGTAAAGTGGGTGACTCAGGTATGATCTTTGCTTACTGGTCCCTCAACCTAATGGCTAAATATTCATTCATGCAGTGCTCTTATTACATCTGGACTACTGGACTACTCTATCTGGAATTTCCAGAGAATAAGGTCATCTTTTTCAGATGGTACAAAATAAATATCTTACTGCCAGGTTACATATTCATACAATGTGTCGCCATTATATTATGCTTGACTTGCAGAACTTACACTGGCTCCAGACCCAGTAACACATTATCTTTAAAAGCATGATCTTGGTTTGATTTATTGGTGCATCTTCAACTTAGGCCTAAAGGCAAATACAGTATATTCAAAACAGAGAAGTGACATGTATTTAAGTACACTAATTAACTGCAACACAAATACTGACAAATACAAGAGCAGCAATTAGATAGAATAATTTCAAAGTAACTATAAACCTGCATAACTCCGGTGTATAAATTTGTAAATGTTAATTGAGCAAAACACATTAGTTATTTAACCCTTGTTGGATGGTCCACTAAGGTAGTAGCCTCTTTTAAGGGGAGACCTGAGGTGGTATTTACACTAAAATGGGAAGCTTGACCAGGGCATCAGGGAACTTCCTCTGCTAATGTTGATAGATGCCACCCAATCTTTTTCATTGACCTGAGCTACCACCAACTCAGGGCATTGGACCAAAAGATGGAGCACTTAGAAGTACAGCACTCTCCTTATGCGATACTGCAAGTATCAGCAATCCATCTACCTGGTGTGGGAATAGAACTCACAGCCTTCTGCACAAAAGGTGAAAGTGCAACATGTTGTGCCGATGACACTAAATTGATAGCTACTTAATTAATTAATAGAACAATATCATAAAAGATACAGTTATTGAGCATGTAATAATACAAAACACATTCTATATACTCCATGTACTAAGAACTGCATTGCTAATTTATTTTAGTTGTAGGCTAGGGTAGAGCACCAGTTTCCATACACCTTTTACAGACTGACCAGGGAGCACTATCTGGTTAAGTTCTCAGAATCATACAGATAGACAATGGAGGCTAAGAGAATCAAACCCTGTACAATGGGACCACAGAAATAGCTTGTTAACAGCTCTTTAAGCCTCTGTGCCACCTTCCAGAATGCTAGTTAAGTAACTTAAAGTAAGATAACTGCACTGTATGTGTGAAGTAAGAATAGAAAAGTTGAAAATATAGAAGTGAAAAACATAAACAGAATAAATATTACCAGTTTAGAGGAAAACAGTCTTTCTACATGGTTACTCTGACTAAAGAGACTATTAAGACCAGAAGTTCAGCCCATCAAGTCCCTGTTGTATACTGACCATCTGGACAAATACCCACGTGGTACATCATATATTCGTTTAAGTCTTTACTATTCTCACATGGTATAGTTTCAGCAGAAATTAAACTATATCCTAATATGATTACGCTGGAATATTTCTGTAGCTGTTGGCTGCAATGTGTTATAGGCATGTAATAACTGCCCCCAGGTTTATGCTAATTATGTGGGGAATTTTGGTAGCTGAAACACAGCCCCATTTTATAGAATGTGTCAAATATCAAAAGCTTATGTAGCTCTAAAGGTGATAGCAGGGCGTGGCTTGTAGTAATCTGAGTTGTAAGTAGTAACACAGTAACACAGGACTTGGCTAGCAAAAAAGGAATGCACTACAGTTTTTGAAGAATGGAGAGATGTGGAATTGTAGAAACTTTAATGGTCAAATGAATAAATAGATTTCAAGGGGATGCCATCTTATAGATAAAGGAATGCGTGGCAGGAAACTGATGCATATTGAAGAAATAGGAGGTATTCTAGAGGTGGCAAAAACAAAAAAAAATGCAAGACTCACGACACAAGCCCATTAAGGAAGGGGCTTTATTTCTTTTGGCACTTCAGTCTCAAGATTAAATTGTGAGCTTAATTTGTTTAGTTGCTTTACAAGTCTTTGTATAGAAAAATTTTTAGGTCTGCATTAGAATATGTTTCCATTTTCTTAATGCATGGCTCAGCAAGTCAGGTAAGCAGACAATGCACCCAGGTTGTCCCTGAAAGGAGATACTTGTGCTGAGTTTACCCCATTAACAAATTAAATATATAAATAAATATATAAATAAATAAAATAAAAGTTAAAGGATTATCTGTCACACAGAATTAGATAATTTCCCTAACTACTGCATAAGCTGTATGTAGCTGCAGAAGCACCCAGGCAGTACAAGCTTTCAGTGCATTCCACACTTTTAGGACTAGTAGCTGCACAGACAGGGACAAAAAGTGGAGGTGTCTCAGTCTACATCAATAACAAGCTTATCTCTAGGCTGGTTAAACAGAATGACATGCTGGAGTTTCTGCACATGCAGATCACCATAAACAAAATCCCTTACCACATCATAGCAATCTATAGGCCCCCCTCTTTGTCCCAGGAAGCTCATCGGTCATACCTAGACCTATTGCAGACACTCACCATCCAAATGAACAGCTTACTCATGGGGGGCTATAATTGCCTTCTATAGAATCCTATATGGCCCGAAATCTGCAGGAGTAGATATTCCTTGACTTTATAAACACAAACACCCTAGACCATTTAGTGTAGCTGCCCCCTAAAGGTTCCAACATACTGGATCTCATACTCACAAATATGGGAGAATGCTGCCCCATCCCCATGTCACATCATCCCTGGTAAGGTATGACCATAAAGCTGTCTCCTTTGAAATCAAAATAAATTTGGTAACCCCAGTAAACCCTGTAACAGTTAGGAACTATTCCAAGGCATACTACCTTTTATTACATGATAGTTTGTCAAAATTCAATTCCCCTCCAAACTCCAAAAACACAGCAGCCTATGTAGAACTGTTCACAGAAATTCTGTACAACTATGTCAATGGCTGCATAGAGCCTGCTGTACCTATCAAAAGCAATCCCATGACTAGACACAGAAACAATCTATCCTGCTGGCATTCCAAATTAAACAGGTTATATAACAAAAGGAAAAAAAATCATGGCTAAAAGCAAGAACATCTATAAAGAAAAGAACACTCTCATCAAGCTAAACAGGCAACTAAGAGGTCTAATTAAGCCCAATAAAGCCAATTTTTGAGGTCAAGACAGCTTCACATGCAAAAGGCAACCATAAGGCCTTCTTCAGTTATATCAGAAACCTCAAAGGCAGCACACAACAGTGAGCCAAACTGGTGGTTAATGGTGCCACATTTACTGAGATGGGCAACACAGCAAATCAGCGGGCAAACAAACTTCGCTGTAACTTTATCTCCTACTCACCCCCAGGGAAAACCTTTCAAGCATAACCCTCCAACAATAAACAGACAGCATGTCCTGGTTGTGCTTCAATGGACCCTAATAGTGCCCTCGATGTTTCCTAGATAGCATAAAATATGACCTATCAGGCCACTCGAGTCACTATTTAACTATAGTCTCAAAACAAGCTCTGTGCCATGAAAATAGAGGACAGCAACAGTCATCCCTCTTCATAATAGCGAACCATCAAGAGACCCCACCATCTACAGACCCATTAGTCTGACTAGTCTTATATGCAAAGCCATGGAATGGATTATCAGGGAAATGATCAATTAAAACATAGAAAATCTTCAGACACTGGATCCAACCCTGTCTGGTTTTGTCAAGGGAAGGTTATGCCTTCTGAACCCGGTGGACTTCTTTGAGAAGGCCACCAAGAGAATGGATGAGGAAAAAACAGTGCATACAACTACCATGACCTGACTAAGGCATTTGATACAATACCCCACTCTGACATTATTAACAAATGCATGGAATTAGGCCTAAATCTCTATATAACATGCTGGGTAGTCATCTGGTTTAGAGATAAGATCCAGCAAGTTAGTATTGGTGAGGCCATCTCCACAAAGAAGCCAGACACCAGTGGAGTCCCTCAAGGCTCTCTGCTGGGCCTGCTCTTCTTTGGCATCTACTTCTTGGAAGCCAAAGACAATGTCAAAGTCCTCTTGTTGACCAATTTTGCAGAAGATTGAAAACTATGACAATCATAGAATCCCCCAAGATGTAAATGTCTTACAAGTGAGTCTAATATAGAGAATGACCCATGCCCAAGCCACAACTTAAAACTCACTGCCAATAAATGCATAAAAGTACCTTTTGTGAAGTCAGCCACACCAGGAAACTACATCATCAATAAAACACCCCTAAGAGCTGTTAGGGATTTGGGAACACATGCAGATTGCAACCTGGCCTTCAACCAATGTGTTCAAGGTAGTAAGGAAATCTTTCTATGTTGCTCACCTTACAAGTATGAACATGGCATCCAGGTCCAAAAAAGTCACCCTGGCACTGCACTCTGCCCTCATCAGGCACATCTTACAGCATAATTCCCCCCTTCTGCATGTACCTGACTAGACAAATGCAGCAACTAGAACATCCACAAAGATCCCTTACAAAAAGAATACAGGGCATAAACACAATGTCCTAAGTGGACCACCTCAAAGTCCTATTCTGCTATGAACAACCAAAAGGAGATCCATGTCTGGCATTCAAGGCATCATTGGATCCTACTCTGATGGACCTTTTGTACATCTACAAAATGAACAGCATCAGAGCTACTAGATCAAGTGACCTACATTTTGCTTGTGACATAAATAGAACATGTTTCAAAGAGAATTCCCATTCTCTGGAATAAGCCCTCCAGCCATGTGAAATATAGTCCTCCCCAACCCTATTTAAATGTAACCTGGACCGGTGGATGAGAAATTGGAAATTCACCCCTGGTCTGGTGCCCATGTCTCTGATGGACAGAGGCAGTCAGTAAATCATTTCCTAACTAACAAACACCCCTTATATAAACATCTAAAATACAATAACTTGTGGAATACATTTAGGTTGGATGGCTAAGCTTTTAAAGACCCTAGCGTCCATTAGTCTAATATACACCTATGAACTTATTCCATTAAAACACAGTCTTGAATTCCTTTGGTACTTTGAACTCACATTATTATTAGTAAGACAAGGTTACTCACTTCAGTCATTTCTTGCTACCACACATTTATTTTTCTAAAACATGGTACCCCCTTAAAATGTATTTGTTCCTATGACTTTTAAAGTTTCTACCATGTCAACTTTCACCTTTCCTGAAGGTTGCTCATGAATCCTGAACATACCTCTCAACTTCTTAATGCAAAAACTCTAGAAAAAAATCTAAAATAATAGAGGGATCAAAGGCCCAAAAATGGAGACAGATTTTAAATATTGCTGTTATGAACTTACAAATTACAAGAATAACATGATTTGTGTTAACATGCACTTTCTGAAGGATATGAAGTCTAAAACCCACATGTATGTCATTATTTAGTGACTTCAGTCCTCAGTGATTTGCCAGGAAACCACAAATTTTATGAGGAGCAGACCAAAAATATGACAAAAACCTGGACATTCTGTGAAAATCTGGATGGTTGAGAGGTATGGTCCTTTGATTTAAGAATACCAACACAATAGATTTATATCAAGCTAGAGAAAAAAAATGTGATTCATTTAATGGAGTCTTCTTGCCATACATTGTTTTGTATATTCCAAACTCAAACTTTTTTTTTATTTTTCACATGGCTACTTTTAGTCATCAATGTTCAGTTTGCTAAATGGTGTCCCTTATCAAATAAGTCCATTAAACTGCATGGCACATTGAACTGCAATGGCAGAAAATGTCTCATTAACTCTGCAATTGAATATTACATTTAAAAACATTTTCTCCACATATTTATATCAAATTGATGATTAGGAAACATATTTGTGACAAGTTATTTCCAAGTACTCACTTTATTTCTTTTGAAGTGAGCTAATGGTCTAGGTACGGAAGAATGCCCCTGCTATCTAGGATGGCTGTCTTGAAGAAGTTATAAGTTCTTCTGAGACAACACTTTCCTTTAACATATCATGTCATGTCTACTTTTCTTATCTGGTATGTGACTAAATTTATAACCTGCTACTCATTTTGTCTACAGATGACAAAGAAACATTATAGACTCATGATCCCATTATTTACAGCGTTTTCTTTTTTTTTTCCCTGGGTACATCACTCCCTAGATTAGGTTGCTGTCCACACTCACACATTTTGTTTTACAGATTCTTGTCCAAAAATCATATTACTACAAAGCACATTCTAACTGTAGTGCCTGCCTCAATGTTTGGGTTCACGATTCAAAACATACTCCTTTGCAAATAAAATAGTTTTATAAAATGCCATCCAGAAAACATTCCCACAGCTCTAGCAGTGCATATATTACAGCAGATAGCTGAAGTTGAGTTTTTATATAATTTCAGCTATAGTGCACTGCTGCTTTTATACAGTCGCTGCCTAAGTGAATTGCTTTTGTTTTGAAAGATATTTTTTCACCCCAGTGGCAGACTGGGGTACTGCAGAACCTCATTGGATGCTGTCTACTCTCCTGCATAGTCTGCTATAATACAGCAGATACAATAATTTAGCAAACTTTCAACAAGCTTTGGTGATAACACGCTTCAGAAACAATGCATGGACTTGTCGTCTCTGTCATTCCTTTACACGGGGTGCTTTTACTGATCGAGTAAGAAGCACAGTAGTTACTAGGGGCTGACTAGTTACTGCAAATGCATTTTTCAGAGATTTTATTTCATTAAATAAAAATGAACAACTTTAATCTGGTATTTAGTCTACTTTATTTGTGCACTCCTAGATTTTCCAGTTGTGTCAGTAATTTGGTGCTTTGGAATAATCATACAACAATATTTAAAACAAAAAAAGGAAGTACTATTGTTGTGAACTATATTGACTCTTGGCACCTTAAAGTGACATTATATTTCTCACTAACAGTGCTGAATTTAATACAGTTCAGAACTGTATGGCTTACAGAGCACTGCAACCACTGATAGTCCATTAAGCAAGAAAGAAAACAAATATGTTAGACATAATACGTTTAATGGCCTAACAGCATTGATTGTTAAGGTTATTTTAATGAAAATTCATTTATTAACCTAATAATAATGGACAAGCATATTCGGAAAGCTAGCTTTATAATTGTTAGTCTATTAGAATGCAACATTTGCAACAGCATTGTTTCTTTTTTATGCTACTTTTAAGATAGTCTTGTTTCTTTTTGTTAGCATGCAAGAGTTCATTCACAGTTACTCGTCTGCATAGCTTTTTTCACAAGACACTCTATTTGACATTCATATCAATATACAGTGACTAACCGAAACAAATCATTAAGCATATTTACAATTATAGACGTTGGAAAGTTGTGGCAACTCTGTTAAAGACAGAAACAAAAGGCATGTATTACATATTAGAATATTGCACACCATCAACAGGTAGAGTATACAGTCTTAAAGCATTTCATTTTCTGATAAAAATAATGACAGCAATTAAGTTACTATACCAGTCAAGCACACTTTTCCTTAGGTCTTCCATCCTTTGCACACACATATTTTTGTGGATGCAGTAAAAGTATCAGATTAACTACTTTGCTCATCTTGTTGCTAAATAAGTGTAAAGCAAAACCACTCCATACCATCACTACTAAACTCAATAAAAGGAAGCAGGCAGGCAGCCATATCTTGTCTGACTGGGCTGTATCTTTGCAGTACACAAGTTAGAATAAAGTTCCCATAGCAAGTTCAAAAGCATATATATGGCACCATTACAACAGTGAAATATAATGCACTTACATTCATTTGCTGGACCTGGTGATATTTTGTAAACTGACACTAAAGACAATTGAAAAATGTACATAAATGGGAAACAGAAAACAACTCGGTTTAACACAAGAATATGCTTTACAATGAAAACAATAACTATACCAAAGTTAGCCTCCAGTATGACTTAAGGAACAGTTTTATTATAGTGTACACTTAGACAGAGTTAGGAATTAGAGCCAGCTTACTGAAAATCCCTGTCCTACAAATGCTAAAATGCTCAATATGGTTTGAGATAAAGATGATATAATTCTGTGCTGCCCTCTAATAACAAAGGCATTACAAATTATACATATCCACTGTCTTTTCACACATACAGTGAAAACACTGACCTGTACTGCACAGTTGCCCATGTATACCACTCCAGAAAAATGCAAGCAGGGCAATGTAACACACACACACACACACACACACACACACACACACACACACACACACACACACACACGTGATTTCATTTGTTTCCTTACTGCACTTACTTTTGCACTGCATTACATTTGCTTGATGGCAAAATGTGGATATACTCCTATCTAGTTTGTTCTTTTAAGCTAACATGCTCCCTCCCTATCCATAGCTTCTCCTCGCCCTTATTTCACTTTTTCCATGACATTCTGATTGTCTGAATGTCTCTCCACCACTCATCCCATTAGTCTGCACCATGAATCAACAACCCTCTCTATGAAAAAAAATATTTTGGAGATTCCTAGAGTAGTTAATTCCCATAATTTGTTGCCTTAGTCCATTATTACGCTATCTCTCTCTGTCCTTCCTGTTTACAAAGGCTTAAAAGTGTGTTAACAGCAACTCTGAAATATAAAGATTTAACAGTGCTGTAAAATCTGTACATAGCATGATGCTGGCAAGATTATTGTAAGCACTCTTTGTATGTTACTTTCTATCACAGGATAGGCATCTTGCTCTTTGACTGCTTTGTGAATGACCAAACTTAATTTTACAAGAGAATTCAAAAGTAAGCATTTGACAACTGCTAATACAACTAATATAGCAAAAGGAGTTATGTAGCAAATAATTGCCATGTCATTTATAAACACATTAATAACTGATTAATGCACTACACATTAATCTCTGTCTAACTGTCCATAACAGCCATGTATTAACAAATAATAAAGCTTCAACAATGTGCTGTTTATTGTTAATGCCTTTTAGCAAGAAAGATGTTGTACTTCTATGACTGTTGTTCCAAGGCGTTTGTGTAATTATGACATTTACACAATTTCATATGCCTTGAACGGCCTCACATGAAGACATAAATTATCTTGGACCACAGGTGTTGGGTCCTGATTTCTGCTTGCCACAAAGTAACAAACATTTCAAGAAAGATGCAGGAGACTGAAAACTCTGTTAATCGTATGCATTAACACCAAAGAGGCAGCTCCCTTTCCCAGGAACTTTGGCAGAAGTAAGAACCTGGGAAGATGGCTACACCTTTGCACTGAATAAATTCAATATATCAGCCTAACTTTTGAGACAGGTAAGTCACAGAAATTTGCTAAATATGAAGAGATACAAATATAATGGGCTTCACAGTATTACTAAGGCATGCCTTCCATGAAGTAAAAGGAATCTCAAGAAGGTAACAAGTTGTAATTATCCTATTACAAGCTTTTCAAATGGCTGAAACACATCTCACGCAACTAGTATAGTATACCTGGACAGGTTCACTAGTTGAGACTCATGGGATTGATGGATGCCAACTTGTTTTGATAATGGTCCAAAAGAGTAAATGTGCAAAAAAATGCAAGCAATTTATGATATTGCTAGCAACACATTCTGGTATTTCATTATATACTTAAAATATATTCGTTAATGGGCAGACTTGAAATGATAATAAATCGAGAATATCCTGTGGCAGTCACCTCTGAGTTTCTGAGCCTTTAATTACAAAAACCAACATGCAAAGATAAGGAAGCAATGCCATTAAAATATTTTTATGCCAGCAAATAAAAAAAAAATCAGAAAATGTTAGCTGCTTTCGAAAATATTTTTGAAAAACTTTGCTAATGTATATCACCGCCTTTAGAACACAGCATTTTATTACATTGAACTGACACAAACTGCAAACCACTTTTTACACATGAAGTCAAAATCTACATAAAAATCACATATGCAATATACTCAAAAAAAAGCTTAACACAATACCCAACATACTTTTCCAGACCATTGTGGTGACAAACAACCTTAAGTTGTATAGAAAGTGTGATAATACAGAATAAAGCTACATCCTTCAACATTTTGACAGCAGAAATAAACACTGAGACTGGTACATCTTGTCTTAATTTTCTACATCAGACTTCTACCTTTTTTACTTATTTTCACAAAGACTTGCTGTTTTTGTTTAGCAGATGATCTATCAGTGTGAAATCCATGCTGAAATCAAATAGAATAACTATTCCGGACTAGCAAGAGATGAGAGCTCTGCTTGATTGTGAAGCAGAAAGGCAGGCACATGTTCACTGCTGTTTACAATGTGACACAGCCAAGTTAAGGCGGAGGAGGAGTTGGAAGTTATGCTGAACATCAGGCGTGAAGTACAGTATATGCATAACATTAAAGCATTCAAATGCTTACCTCTGTGCGAGACTGAAACCTCTTGTTTAGCTCATATATCCGATACTCTGGCTGCACCATGTATGGTGTGTGTCTTCTATAGAATGGCCCAAAAGGAGAAGAATAAAAAGGGTCATGAGGGGTGCTACACATCTTTTCAGACTGCAGAGAATCGATCTACATACAGCGGCATCAACGTCCATACAGAGCACATGGGCTGTACGCTGTGCACAGCATGAGCTAATAGTATACACAAGGCTGAGGCAGGAAGGTACGCTGAGAGCCCTCTACTGCAAGAAAGAGAGAAAGAGTGAATATGTGTGTGTGTCTGTGTCAGTGTGTGTGTATGTGTGTGCTGGGGGTGGGTGGGGGTGCAAAGACAGAGAGACTGGATAGCTTCAGGCACCACTGTTGTTTTAAAAGAAGCAGTTTATGGAAGGGTCATTTCCTGTCCATGGAGAAGTACAGCTAAAAAAATTCTCCTTACAAGCTGACAACTAAGGTTTGGTTTTAATTTTTGCAGACTAGGACCCCTTAGAAAACTGAGTGGAAAGCATGTTAGCATATAGGTGGTTTAGTAGCTGCCTGAACCTATCACTTTCCAAGACCAGTAGGTTTCTTAAGACTATATGACACTTTGTTTCCAGTTTAATTACAAAAAACAAGATTCCTGTTCAGAGAGCAGTTTACTTACTCATAACACATAAAAGGAATATGAAGCCTCATTTTTCATGTTTTCTTTCTTTTGTTTTCATCTTGGAGATCGAATAGTTACAAATTACAGAAAGAATTTTTCGGTTTGCCTAATATTTCTAAAATGTGCCTGTTTCTTCTGATTTTACAGTGCTGTATTATAAGGCTTAGCAAAACTGCACTGCTTTGTTTACTAGCAGAATAAATATTATGGAAGGGTAAATTTATCAGAAGAAACTAGATAATATATTAACGTCTTTCAGAATTGAAAAAGACAGAGTATAAGCAAATCATGTGAGTTTAATAATGCAGGTAAAGTAATTAAACTGCTGTCAACATGACTTGCTCATTCCAATGTGCCATCTTAATAATTATGTTTGCTTGCATTTGCCACTGATAATGTAGCCATGGAAGAGTTGCTATAAACAATTCCCTTCTCTCTTACTTCTGTTAGAGTGTGTGTATGTTTGTATGTGTACTTTTATGTGTGCATATGTCTGTATTTGTCTGTGGGACTCTTATGGATGCCTATGTGTGTGCATGTTTTTGTGGTGTGTGTTTGTGTTCAAGGTCTGTAGAACTATTTGTGTTTCTGTGAGCATGTATACATTTCACTCATACCTCTTAACCTCTTAGGGCAAGAAATGTGGACAAAGCCTGACAAAATGGGGGTTCAAAGGCCCAAAAATAGGGACAGATTTTAAATATTGTTCTTATAAACTTAGAAAGTTACTAGAGTAACAGGGTTTGTATTAACATACATTTTCTGGAGGATATGAAGTCTGAAACTCAAATGTATGTCATTATTTAGTGACTTTAATACTCAGATCATCTCAGTGATTTGCCAGAAAAAGACAAATTTTATGAGGAATAGATTAAACTATGAGGTGAAAATCTAGACATTCTGCGAAAATCTGGACAGTTGAGAGGTATTTCAGTATGTGTGAGCACATGCATGTTTGTGTGTAGGTGTGCCTATGAGGTATTTCTGCCACACATGGGCACACACACACACACACACACACACACACACACACACACACACACATACACAAACGCGCACGCTTCTGTGCGTGTGTGTGTGTGTGTGTGTGTGTGTGTGTGTGTGTGTGTGTGTGTGTGTGTGTGTGTGTGTGTGTGTGTGTGTGTGTGTGTGTGTGTGTGTGTGTGTGTGTCAGTATATTTTGGAATGCATAATCCAGCAACATAAGCACAACTGATGCCCTCTCCAACTTTGTTCCATTCCCCCAAAGCATGTGATATTGGTCCAGTACATAACATACTCCTGCAAGCTAAAACAACTGGCATTCTTCTCACTGTCTCCTGACTACCTGAACTAGATTGATACACTGAAAATAAAGTTGTAGCCCTATAAACTGTCAGCAAGTTCTTTTCAGGCTCGCAGTCACCACTGCCACAGAAGTGTATCATTTCCTGAAAACTGCTGTTCTGCTAGAAATAAGACAGGGAATGGGTACACTTTATTATTGCAGGAAAATAATTATTCACATAAAATGCATTGACTGTTATTCAGTGCATGTTAAACATGCATGTGTTTAAATGCTTATAGGTTTTAATTCTTATTCAGTCAAGCAGAAGTATCTAACTGTTTATAAAATAATCAAAGTGTGTGGAAACAATTTTAGGTTCCTTTATTGTAGGCTTTGCAATTATTATACTGAATAGCCATGCATAGTTCAGAGTTGTCTGCTAAAGGAATGGCCTCTAATTTCTGTCAGAAGCTAGAAGACAAAGACAGGATGAGATTTTTTTTTCAGTATAGCTCTGTGTGATGCAATGCAAATCTGTAACCATAGCAAATGTGTTTCTCCAACTACTCCAGCTCCACCAAAGAGTACAAAGCACAAGTCAATTAAAATCATTTTGCCCCCGCCCCAGCCACAGTTCTTTAGGTTTCTCATTCTGAAGGTGGATAAAGTGAGCATGTGAGGGCAATCATTATAGTGTAACTGCAGCTCTGGTAGATAATCTCAATGGTCCACCTACCACCCTTGTTACACTGAAGAACAAGAACTGGTATTTAAAGAGTGTTTTATTCCAATGTCCATAGAGTGCCAAGAGTGATTACAAAATTACTAAATGCAATGCCTCAGCCGCTGAACACACTCACGTCCACACACGCACTCTAAATATTACACACAGTGCTTTTATGGGATTGGGAATACTAGCCAAAGCACTTTTAAAAAGTGATTTGAAATTAGTTACTTCAAGCTGTGCACTCAGCAAAGACAGTATGAGCACTAGAATAAGTAGGAGAGACATGTCCTTCAAAGGACACTGGACTCTTGCAGGCAGAGTCCCATCAGGCCACTGTCAGATAGTAAGTCTAAGCGCTGACCCAATTTGGTACCAGATGCCACACACTTTGGATTCAGAGGCAGAAACACTGCTACATGTATTACAGTGATATCACTGAAGTGTGATGCCCAGTGTTAATGCGATATAAACTTCCATTCACATGACTACTGAAAGTGCATGCCCCTCCACTAATACATGCATGGGCACATGTACAAACACACACACACACATATACACACACACACACACACACACACACACACACACACACACACACACACACACACACACACACACACACACGCACACACACAAAACACATGAGAAACAGCTTATCAGTTATGAAACTGGTAATTAGCAGGGTATTTTTGCCTCCCTGTGGTGGGGTGACAACTCTGCAGGGTGCTCATAATTACCAGTCTATTCAGTTTTCTTCTGCTGATGTGGAACCCAGATCTCTAACACCATAGGCAAAACTATGCTACTCTACCAATGGGCCAAATAGAAGGAAAATGAAGTTGGCAACAGTATGCAGTGGTAATGTGTTCACTTTTTTAACTGTTTCGGGTTTCTGACAGCCCAGCTTAGTCTGTAATAATAATCTCTTTCTCTGAGATCATGCCTGCTGTTACTTAAGAGAGTGGCATTTTCTATATTCATTGTAAAATGAACAATTTTCAGTTCAAGGGTACTCAGAACTTCTTATAAGTCCTTTTGCTTGATAGTTTTGTTTTGTGATGTATGGGTAATCCTTTTAAAGTATGATTGATATAAAGCCATTAAGGGAACAAATCAACAAATTTGGCCATCTGTGAAATCTAGTCTTGCACTACTGGAAATAAGCTACCCTGTTTCTTCACAACTTTCCTTGTGAATGCTGTTCTTCACAAGTATGGAGAAAAGCTGACCTCTTCTGGGGGCATGGCGGTAGAAAGAACACATGAAGGAAATCCTTAATCTGCCGGGCATGACATTCTCTGAGAAGAAAACAATGGCAGAAGCAGCCGGTGGGAAAGGATTCCGTTCTGTACGTTAAACCGCTGACATGAAACGGTTCTACTGTGTCAAGGCATAAGTGTAGTTGAGATCCAGCCAAACATGCTAAAGGTGTTAGACATTGTTGGGTGCCACTGTATTTTTTCACTAATACATGGAAAGTAGGGAAACTAACTCTGGACTGGCAAAAGCATGGTAGACTGTATTTTCACAAAATATGACAGCAGGGATTAATTCAATTATAGATTAAATCACATGCCATATCCTTCCTGAAAGTAATGTATACCAGGATGCTAGAAAGGAGACTTTATTCGATGTTTGAACCTCTAGCCACTGATTCATAGGAATCCAAGCAGATTTAGTCCTGATGATAGAAAAAAAGTGTTGCCTCTTTGTCCTTGCATGGATATTACAAGGATTCGTGAGAGTTTGCCAGTACTGTCTACGTGTCTTTTTTGGACTTGGAGAAAACACACAAACATGTAGCCTAGAATCTGTTGCTGGAGGTATTGTGACAGTATTGGATCCCATGGCTGCATGCACAGCATTGTCAGATATGTTCAATGTGGTCATGGGACTCTGCTAATAGTGTGTCCTGTTCCTTCTCCTGCTCATGATTTTCATGGACAGCCTTCAAGATGCAGACAATGTTTGGAAAGTATCCAGTCTGGAATGTGAGGATTGCATTTTTGCTGTTTGCAGGTGCTGTTGTCCTCTTAACCTCAAGTAACCATGATATCTGGAATGTACTAGAGTTGTTTGCTGCCCTGGTCAGCTTTCTGTCACCATGATGCTAATCTGGAAAGCGGTTTAGAAAATGGATGCATGGATGTATGGATACATGGATGTCTCTTCATATTTTTACCAGCTGAGATGTTATAAAACATTGCAGAAGGTAGCTTATGGTCACTCTGAATTAGCATAAAGTATCCATGTCTAATTCAAAATGTGAAGATAGCCAGCCTGGCAGTGTAGACGGACAAAGTCCTGACTATAGTCAATGTGCCCACTTTCATTTAGTGGCTTGGGCATCTGGAAGAACTGTCAGGGAGGATGGGTATGCCTATCCTGAGGGGAAAGAATGATGCTGATGTTGGTGAAGCTTTCATCAAGCCTTAGTGGAGATGGGCATGTGGATGGCCAAGCAGAAATAGCTGCCATAGGACCTGGGATGGACATGTCATCTGGTCACACCGACAAATGTGACCCTGGCATGCTGCAGGGGTAGGGATTAGGTTAAAACACTGAGTACCATAGTATATCTCTTCACCTGATCCATCTCATTTGGAGATGCACAGTGAAAATAGCCCAGAGAATCTGCATGTAGGCAATCTGAGGCCTCTCTGCATGCAGAGCTCTCCCAAATAGGAGACTGCTCCCCAGTATAGGGCATTCCAGGGAGCCTTCAAGGATTGGGAGCATTGAAGTTTCAGTGCAAAAAGACATCACAACATTTAAGTTGAAAATACAAGCCATAAATTAATTTTTGCAACCCAAAATCATGATCAGAACATTCCTGCCTCAAGATCTAATGAGCAAGCTTCTTTTGGTGAATATAGACTCTTAGGGTGAATCAGTATAATTTTGAAAGCTGTTTCTCTCAGATAACTGTATTAAGATCCATTTTTGGCTCAGAGTCATATCTGTTAACCTCTAAGCCCAAGAAATCTAGAAAAAGACACAAGTAATGGAGGGACAAAGGCCCAAAATCAGGGACATATTTTAAATATTGTTCTTATAAATTAAGAAAGTAACTAGAATAACAAGTTTTGCATTAACATGCATTTTGAAAAGGTTATGAAGTCTGAAACTCAAATGTCTGTCATTATTTACTGACTTCAGACAACTACACATTTTATGAAAAATGGACCAAAAATTGGGAAATACTGAATTTCAGCAAAAGTTTGGGTATTTGAGAAGTACAAGTAGAGTGTGAGCTCATAATGTCTGCTGATTAGTCATACCTTTGGAAAGAAACTCTTACAAATGTGTATTTCATTGTGCATGGCTCTTGCTTTCTCCAACTTTTATTTTATTATATTTTTCAACATTTAATGTACAAAAATATACAACATGGCATTCCTTTATGAACAGGTAACCTTGATATGACAATTAACACAATTAATGCCTTTTAACTTCTAGTTTTGAATTAACACAATTCTAGTGTCTAAAGAGACAGGTTCGCATGTACATGTAAATCAAATGTTAGGAGTCCAACAGGCATAAATTTAGAAATAAGTATGTATGCGTGCCAGTCGAATCCTTTTAATTGTGCATGGGTCTTATCTAATGGTCTGTTCTGATGCTATGCTCTGTAGAATCTCCAAATACACCTTAACACTGTAGAGATTACAGATGAAAAATAGCTGCCTTTCTGAATGGTCATGATGCACATTACAGAAAGCAGCTCATTTAAATCGAGAGTACTGCTTGTCTGGGCCTGGTCTTACGTACACAACCTCCTTATAGATAGACAGAAAGCCATGCTCATCTATGTGACATCCCCATGTGTTCAATTTTCTATGACAACACCATTAGTAAATCAGAATCCAACTAAAAAAATACATTTGCAGTGAAAATATTGATGTAGCCACTTTGTTTTCCCTAGATGCAACACGGGGGGGGGGGTAATTTATTTATATAACACTGCCAGCTATAGTTTTTGATCTCTTGTCCAGAATTATTGTTTTCCTTGTCAGATGTTTCAGAATTTAGTGTTGAATCTCTATAATACATGTTCTACAGAATTAACTTAAATGCCTTACATCTACTCAGTATTAAAGATGCCAGGGACTGAATGCAGCTGAAGGTAGATACACCTTTATTTAGAATACATTCTACAGTCAGCAACTCAAAAATAAGATGGAAGGGCCATAACTCAGTAGTGTGGGCATCATCTTAAATAATCAGATTGCACTTCTTTGGAACCATCCATGTCAATTAACAGTGATTCTCCAAAGGTCAAAATCACTCCAGTATTCCAGATTTTGGTTGAATAAATGATTCTGCACAGATCAGTCAGACAAGGCATTTCCTGATTTAGTAGCTCATAGTATCAGCAGTCTTCCTGTTCTTTTGTCAATTATTTTTGATCCTTCAAAAGTTGCCTATGTCTATGGGATAAGGTAGGAGCTCTTCTGAAATAAAGAGAAGCTCTGAAATGGTGTGCCAGAAAGATCAAAAGTAATAAACTAAAAGGGAGGGAGAGCAGAAGGATGGGTTTGGAAATGTGCAAGACAACAAGAAGCAGTATGCTAAACGAAGCTTCTCAATAGCATACCAAAAAGTCACAGGTTCAGGACCACTCAAACATCATGTTCTACTGACCCTGCTGGAGATAGTGTAGCATCCAGTTCACGTGAGATAAAAAATATGAAAAGGGGATACTAAAAAGGTTACCAGTGCTAAATTTAGAAAGTCAGATGTGCAAGACCACAATAAACAATTTGGCCAGGCCATGCGATGCTAAATTTAGCTAATGACGTAACAACCTGTAAACCTACTCTTACCCTGGAGAATCAAACAGCCCCCTCCTGGTGTGGGTTTACAGAACTACTGTGTGCTCATTTCTGTATTCTCCTGACATAGAGGTTTTACTAGATGCTTGCACTCTGAGTCTCAAGGGAATTAGAAAAATGTTGCCCTTAGGAAGCTTCATCCAAATCCTGTATGCCCTTCTAATATGGTAGGATTACAAGGATTAAGTTAGGTTTTTACACTGGGGTGTGGAGGCATGACAAACATGTACCTCACTCTGTTGCCTTCTAGGATCAGCTATATAGATTAAAACAAACAAGAGGACTGGAAGGTGAAGAACACAAGGAACCCATCATACAAATTCACAAATTTATTGGCAACTTTAGTTTAACACTTTCATCCTTTAAACCAAGGACTTCATCAGCACTAGAGTTACAAACACAAAAGTCACCTTTATATATAAAACCCATGTGAGCAACAGCCTATAGAAACAGTCCACTAATAAAATATTAGACCAATCAGAAAATAGAAAATAGAAATCAGGAATAACTAATGGTTGAAAAATTCCACTGAAAACAAGGACACACTAAGATATAAAACATGATCATTACAAAACACTGTTAACCCCCAAAAATCAGTCACACAAAAAATTGACCCTACCAGATATAAGACACATTAATATACTAAGATAATTTATTAAAGTTTTGCTAACCGCATTTTTAGGACACTTTGAATGGAAATGTGGTCATTCAGCCCAAGTGGGACTCTTGCATTGCCAAATAAATTCCTTGAATTCAATAAAGTTTTCCCATACCCTCCTAGGGTCTCTAGGATCCTTTTCAAGAACAGGAAATTTAAAACTGGCTGCCCCTGCACAATTTTGTGCATGATTATGCAAAACATTGTTGGAATGTCGTAAAGGTCTTCACATATTCTTTTACAAAGTAGGCCCTCAGTTTTATCTATGTATAAGTAAAAACTATAACATAACTGGCAAGCAGCTATATAAACTATGCAGCTAGAACCACAATAAACTGAGGTGTTAATCCTTAAACAGTGCCCATCATACAAAACAGGAAGAATGTCAACTTCCCATATGAAATGTCACTAATTACAAGTCCCACATTTCCCTGTGCCATTTCAAAGTAGTACTACTGAATCTACCTTTGGGTTTAGAATTGTTCTTAACATCGTTTCCTGTCTTATACACAAAAGTAGGTTTAGAACCAATGGTGATCAAAATGTGCTAGTCAGGTTTAAAAATAACCCATTCTTAATCACGATATTTCTACTCAGGGAGAATATTTTACAATATTCAAGACTCATAGATCTAGTAAAGTCTTGATCCCATGAATCCTTACCAGCCCCATCTGAATTATCCTAGCCTGGCTAATCCATCTTGCCTAAGAGCATATGGTGACAATGCAGTGCAAAGACTTGGGGTTATGAATGTGCAGGGATGGGATACTAATACGGATCATGCCTTAGGCTTTACAAAAAGGACAATGTGCTGTGCATTTAGGAAAATAAGTTGCAAGAATGACTGCATGTCAGTGGAATGGCCACACCCAAAAATGCCAAATGAAAAACTCATTTCTCAGAAAGTGGAACACTGTCATATCACATAGCTGCTGTTAACAGACAACTACAATGTGATGTATATCAGGGATACAGCAATGTATTTTATGTGGGAGGACATACAACATGTACAGATATTCATTGGCAAAGTACACATCATAATCAAATGCATACATGATATCAGTGTATCTCCCTGTTCTGCATTCCAACTGTATTTCTGACTATCTGAATCCCTTCAAATATGAAAATGAAAAGGTTATTGAAGCCAGTTTACTAAATAGTGGCATAATTATACATGAAATTCATATTGCAAATGTTAGCATATTCCACAAAAGTTTTTGGCAGAAGTAGTCCAGTCTGTTTCAAGCTTTACAAGTAACATGGTAGTTAAATAGGTGCTGTTGGCAAAACATTATGGACTATGGAGATATTTGTACAAATCCATTTAAGAATCAAATTATTCATAAGCATGCACAAAATAACCATTAATATCAATAAACAGGTATGTAGAGTGGCATTTTCAACAATGGGTGAAAGACAGTCATAAGAATATAATGAGAGCTTTTCCCTATTGGAGTTGAACCCACACCACACCAAGACATATGCATGCTGGCCTGTTTCTTTACAGACTGAGCCAACAGCCAACATGTGCGTCATCTGAACAAACTGGTACTGTGTGTGTGCATCCGTATTCCTACAGATAACATATGAATACATTAACATTAGATGCATAAATGCAATAATCCATCATGATCCAGACAAATAACAGCTATCATCAAATATTGCAGCTAAAACAATATATCTAGCCAGTCAGATGGGCATTCCTCTTGTGTTAAACAAATGGGACTATAATAAGAATATTCACTTTGTTAAGAGGAACAGACTATCGAAGTTATTTATGAGTTATTCTTCACACATATACAGGTAGATTAGGCAATACTGTCAACGTATTATGGATTACTAAGAAATGTGTTGTCATCAGTGGCCCAGGTGCTATAGGTGTCAGTGATACATGACTATAGTTGATGTGTGAAATGGTGTTGTTATATGTTGGAAAACATATGTACATCTACAATGTACTATATTATGTGCATTATAAACATTACTGAATAAATAAATCTTATAGGAATAGAACCCATACTTATATGGAGAACAGTTACCATGGCTTCTTAATTATTCAGAGGAGATAATTGTCAGATCTGACACTTAATGGTTTTAAAAGGCACGTATCTGATATATTTAGGAGGCAGCTTTATCTCTGAATTCCATAGGAATGTTTGGGTATATGTAAGACTGTGACACCCATACACCAGCTGTCGACACATCACAGTGAGCCTCCAATAAAGCTTCTCTGCCTCCCTCCAATGCAAGTCATTGTAGTGGTGGTGAACCTATACTCCAGTCTGGTAGATCCTCAGACGTCATCAATGCCCTCTTGCAATTCTGTTCCAAATGCTCTGTGGTCTGGCTGTCATGCAATACTCCACTCCAATGTAGACAGTCAGCATCTGTGTGGTCTCCTCTTCTGTCTAATTAGATGCCTGAACACATTGAAGCCTCCTGGAAGTAGCCATCTCAATAATGTTGATAATGTTGATAATCCAATGCAGAAAAGCAGAATTCAGAAAATTGCTCACTGAGGTCCCACTCAATTTGTAGGTAGTAATGATCTAATCTATAAATGTATCAAAATCAATATTTAAAAGTCATGTTTATGACAAGTTATCAGATCATTGGAAGATAACAGGCATGTGCTAGATATGGACGAACAACAGGGACCCACTATAAAGAAAATGTGGGAAAAGGTAACACTTTAGTTGTGAATTTATCCAGTAGGAACTTAACAATCTATGAAGAACAAGTTCTGAACAAAGGACTGAGTTTCATTCCCACTAGAAGGACGGATATTGTAGATTTTGTTGTTGATACAAAGCTATTTACCAGGAAGATACAGTTAGCATTGGATTATGGAAGTCATAAACAGGAGAGAGGTCCCAGAAGCTTTAGAGCAGTTAGTACATATGTCCCACAGCTGAATCCTACGTTGGAGGTATTTAATAATGTGGTAGAAAATGATATCCATGCACACTATCAAAGTGATAGGACTAATAATCACAAATACAATCTTAATTACCAGCAAAGAAAAGCTCTTAATGATTTAAAAAATAATCGATCATTGGTGATTAGACCTGCAGATAAGGGGGGCCCAGTAGTCCTTATGGACACTTTGGACTACAACATAAGGATGAAATTGTTGTTAGAAGATACAAATTCTTATGCTAAGATAGATAGTCATCTATTAGCGGATAAAGTTTTTACGATTTATTATACACTTGATGACCTTCTCATGTCATCTGATATTACCAAAGAACTATATGATTTCTTTAAAGTTAAAGACCCCGTGATACCATGTGTCCAGGGATTACCTAAAGTTCATAAATCATTAATAGATCCACCAATGAGGCCAATCGTAGCCGGACAAGGATGGGCTACAGAACCCCTTTCAGTATACACTGATAGTATACTTAGACCGTTGGTAGATAAGAATATAAGAATACTTAAAGATAGCAAACAATTCCTGTTGGATTTGTATGCTTTTACGAAGAGCTTAAGAGATGATCAACCTTTTCTTTTGGTAACCCTTGATGTTGTCAACCTTCTTACAGTTATTCCGAATGACACGGGCTTGACATACATTTCTGATTATTTAAAACTTAATACACAATTCACTGACAGTAAGGTGGAATTGGTTACACTTTTTTTGGAAATGGTTTTGACTAATAACATTTTTGTTTTTGACAATGAAATGTACCTCCAGAGGGATGGCGTAGCTATGGGCACTTCCTGTGCCAATAGCTACGCCAACCTTGTTATGGCCACCTGGGAGGATAGATACATGTGTAATAGCGACTTATATAAAGAGCATGTGGGATTATATCGTCGATTTGTGGACGACCTCTTTTTTCTGTGGTTGGGAGATGAAGATACTTTAGACAGCTTTGTACAAATGTTAAATTCATCTACTGATTTCCTCAGGTTTACTGTTAGTTTTTCCAGGACTAACATCTCCTACTTGGATGTTGAGATTTATAGAATGGATAATGGGCTTTTAAATACATCTATACACAGGAAGGCCTGTCATAGAAATAATCTTTTGCATAGACAAAGTATGCATCCAGTATATGTGTTCAACAATATTCTTAAAGGACAGTTCATGAGAGCGTCACGTTTGAATCCCAGTGATGAGCATCATCAACTGGAGATGACGGATCTAATGAACAAGTTTTTAGAAAGAGGGTATGATCTTAGGAGGATAAATGATACCATCAAGGAAACAGAAAATATGAGGATGGGTAGGGCTAGACCCTTCTTTATGGACCAGGAGGAATATCCACAGATACAAAGGCAAAATGAAGATATAGTTAAAGCCATTACTTTTTATAGTAAAAATAGTACTGAGTTTGTGAACGTATTAGGTAAGCACTGGAATATACTCCTATCGGACAAAGAGATAGGGGAAATAGTTGGCCCCAAACCCAAAATGATTTATAGGAATCATCCTAGCTTGAAGAGAATGTTGTGTAGGCCTAAATATACCTTAATGACAGAGCCGGACAATGTGGCTCAATTGAACACAGTGCCCTGTGGAAAATGCAATCAGTGTAGTTATATTAATAAAGGCACTGAGTTTATACATCCTAAAACATCACGGAAGTTCACCTTTCTTACTAATACCAACTGTGAAACTAGAAATGTGGTATACCTTGCTACATGCAAGGCATGCTCAAGCTACTACATAGGCAAGACCAACCGGATGTTAAAGGAACGGATTAGAGAACATAATTACCAAATAAGGATAGGATCAGACATCAATGCATTGTCCAGGCATTATAAGGAAGCAGGAAGCTGTCATCGATTCTCCTTCTATGTTATACAGGAATTGAAACAAGGTATTAGAGGGGGAGATATCATAAATAGGACCCTTGAATGTGAGACCAGGTGGATTATTAGATTTAGATCAGATATACCACCAGGATTGAATGACAAAGTACAGATAAAACCTTTTTTAAAAAATAGAAGGATATTCAAAAAATAGAGGAGTTTTTAGAAAATAGAAGATTTTTTAGTCTTGATTAACACATATACATTTACATTTTCTATATTTTCTACACTTGGACATGCACATGATATTATTTTCATTCCCACTTTTATGCACATGTTCACCACACACACACCTACAACCCTCCTCTCCCCCTCCCCCCCCCCCTTCCCCTGCCTTTTTGTTTTTTGTTTTTGTTTGGGTTATAGGCCAGCCCCTTTTCCTTTTACCCTTACCATGAGTAGAATATCAGAGGAGATTTTATGTAGCAGGACATTACATGTTGTATATCTTCATGGCCCATAGATACGCCACTACAGTTTGGAATGAGGATAGTGGTAGTACTTGTTATACTGTTTATATTGTTTTTAGTTCCTGTGTATTATTAGTTACCTGATATACATTAGACACATAATATAGTTCTTATTTATTTATTTTTTATTTATTTATATTTATTTTTAAGACAGTTATGAATATGGTGCTTTTTATTGGTTATTTTAGGTATATATTAGACCTCAAATATATTGCTTCTTATAATGCTATTTCTTGGCGTCGCCTCGATATGGATTATGTATGAAATGTGACATTAGTTACAAAATTAGGTTATGCTAACTCGAGTGAATCTTTCACCCTAGTTTGCGATTGTTTGTTACTGAACATGATACATGAAGAAGCATTTATATGATAAGACAGGATCGCTCACAATTTTTGTATATATGACATTATTGACAGTGTTTAGAAATCATCTGTTTTAGCTAAACAATGAATTGCATCACTATCTTTTTTAGTCTTGATTGTTGATTGTACATTAGTAACTGTTTTATGAACTTTTTAAAGAAAGAGCACTTTAGAGCTATTACGTAGGTCACCAGGTGTTGTAGGTGACCAATGGGGTTTCTAGTGACAGTATTTATATCAAAGTAATATTATGTCCTTTGATAGTCTGATGAAGCCTGTTGGCGAAAGCGCTCACTACGTTGTGTTCCAATAAAAGAATTTTTTATCGTGAAGATTCGTCTTTTGATTGTGGAAACATTACAGTGACTTTTCTTGCCTAACGTTTTATTGCCAGTTGGACAACGTGCATGTTTTTGGAGATTGATGTGCTAGATATGGTCCTATTTAACAATAACTATTGGGTACTTGCACAGAGCACCTTCCCATTACACTGAGGTTATACAGACATACACAAATGGGATTCCAAAACCTTGAATTTTAATAAACCTTTTTAATTATGTTTGGTGTAAATGGTACTTAAAAGATGTATGCACATAGCTGGCCTTACTTTAAGTTATATCTGAGTCATAGGTAGCTGCAAAGGTAATTTAGCACCTGCTAGCATTGCTGTTTTGGGCAATATTAGCACCTAACAGACTTGTGTTAGCATTACTCTGTATCACATGTGTATCTCTTTAGATGGATGCATTTATGAAAAAATGGGTGCATTATGCAAAATGTTTGTGACTGCTGGAGGAGTGTGGGATTTATATGCAAAAATGCAGGTGATGACATCTGCACCAATAACATGCAATACTTTCCCATATGCAATTGTACAGACAGACAGATGTAAATAGCACAACTTAACAGTAATACATAAATACAGATTTACATGTTTTTCTATATCTTGTAGCTGACTCCATATACTCTATGGTGTATGTAAGGAAAACTATGGATTCTGACATTATCCACATGCTGCTATGTAGTATGCATTTGTATTGCTGTTATGGATACTTATTCATTGAGGATTCTTAAAACAAGTATAAGAACTGCTGACTCAATAAAAAAGGATCCATCCTGTCTGTGGCCTTCTTACAGATCCTGAGCTTTAAGATGGTTTCTGTAAGTTGTTCAATTGATAATTTACAGATACTTTCTGCTAATGTGGATGGCATTCACTACTCAGTAATGATTGTGTTGATATAAGCTCATCATGTCTAACGTCATATGACAGATTATTTTACACCAGTTGTCTGTTTAGACTGCAATTGCATTATAGGTACAACCATCACACATTTCTGTTGTACACATGTTTGTGTAATATGTTAATGTGAATGCATGCAACATGTGTGGCTCCTGTGGCACAATTCTGTTGTGTTTGGACCTCCATTACATGAACATCTACTGTAAGGGGTTCAGATTCCACTGACAGCTTCTATCACAAGTTATGTTACTGTTCCAAGTTTTATGTATTCAGGCCATTGTTTTATATGTCACATTACTATGTGGTGCAGTGAGTATTTCCTAGAATTTTGCATTCCATAGAACTGCATAGTGTTTACAGTGGCATAACCTGTCCACTTAATCATCTCCATATGTGGGTCCCCGCATCAATTTAAACATGTCTTTCAGATGGCAAACAGACCTAGGATGACAATTTTTCCCCACAGGAGAATGAGATTATAATAGATGTGCTACATCAACATGCACAGAGACTCCTTGGATAGCCAGGAAATACAGTATAGTGGAATGAAGTCTGGGTCAACCTCACCAACGTGATTAATGCTGTTGAAGGTCACAGTATATCCCAATAGGCCTGTTGCTAATGCTGTTTTGACACTATCCTTTCTGCAGCTAACAGGGTACACCAGGATAAAAGATGAAGGAATGCCATTGGTGGTGGGCCACCAATGACACCCCTAATGAGATCACCCAGTTTCTTGCATCCCTGTATACAGCAAATGGGGAACACCATATAACCCAGAGTGTGAAAGAAGCAGGTGTTCAAGGCCACACATGCATGTGCTACTTTGCATAACATTGATGCATATAGAATAAATCAGTATGTACTGCTGTTGCTTGCATATTGATGTATTGTCATTTTTGTGTTGCAGCAGCAGAATTGCATTATGCACATGGGTCCACACAGGGTGATGATCAACATGTAGCCATACAATTACAGACATAACAGTGCAACAAACATGTGTAGTGGTGTCTACATTCATTTTCACAGATCCATCTACTTCTGAACAACAACAAGAAATGACAAGAAATGACAGGTAAGTGTCTCAATATACTGTTACCGTGGCCATTACCTGTTATTGCCTCAGTTTCATATCATGCCAGTGCTGTTTACTGTCATATTGATAGTTCCCTAACATTGGTGGCACAAACCATGCAGGTGCATGTACAGATTGACAAGGTATGTTACCACAACATGTTCATAGGTTGCAGCAATGTGTAGCAGACCCGTGATACATGACATTAATGTTGTTCTTCTACACAGGGACATCTGACCAACAGGTGTATCATAATTCATGTGAGTATCAGCAGCCCTATTGCTGTGTTGTATATGTCATCATGTGACTACTCCATTGCCTGCATACATGACAATGTTGACTTTGCTGTTACTTTACACTGAAGGATCTGCATTACAACACACAAACTCACCACAACAGGAGGGTGTCACTGGTATACTATTACCTGTCTTTCAAACATGTCATTGCTGTTATTCCTGTTGTTGTCCTCCATTAATACTGTGTCCTTTTAACCACTCATAGGACAGCATACATCAACATCTTGTCCACAAATAACTGGTACACCCATGTAATACCTCATGTATGTTTTAATGCTGCTGGAATGGTCCATACTGGCAATGATGTGATTGCTAACACTGACTTTGTTTCCATACAACAGTTGTATTTCATTCCTCTCCTCCAGTGCCATCTTCCCACAAGCACTTGTCAGGTGTGTGTCATGCTTGTACTCCTCACATATGTCATATATGTTGGATATGTAACCTAATTATCAACTCACTGTTATACAGATTGTGTGGCCCATACACAGACAAGACCTCATGGAAAGTCATCATCTGTAACACTGCAATGGGATATATGTGCCATATGTCATTAATGATATAAAGCAAGTTATGTACAAATGTTGTACTGACCTGTGTCTTCTGCCTCTTCTTCTAGCACATCAACTGCCTTTATACTCCATTAACTTGTCCACTGATCCCAAAGTGGGATCTGATGTGTCTCAGTATGGCAGCACAGCCACTGGCACACAGAACACTACATGGTGATACAGTCCGGCCAAGATGGTGGCAGTCATGTAGATGCAGCTGTAGCCTCAGATGTGAAGGAAAACTTGTCCAGCCACTTTCACAATGAGTTGACATCAGATGGTGGACAAGATGAGGCCTGTGGACAACAGCCCCATGTTGAAGCTGCTGGTGATACTGACAGCTCCCCACAACACATTGATACTGCCAGTGGCTCTGCTGGACAGTGGCGCAGGGAACTAATGGCTCTGCTGGACAGAGGCACAGGGAACTAATCTAAGGGGGTGGCGAAAGCCAACACATTCAGGCTAGGCTTATAAATGCCCTTGGGCAAATAGCCAAGTACTTACCTATGACCTATGAATTATGAACTATCACAGTAGACATAGGCGTATAGCTGATGTGCATGGGCAAGTATTAGAGTGGGTCCACCTAATGCTATAGGCAAATGAATGTTCCCAGTGGCGTCATGTATCTAACATCTGTGCACTTGTTCATGCAAGCATGTTGTCTATGGTAGGGTCTGTAGAATCCCTGGCTATGAAAGTACTACAACAGTGCAAAAGTACAAGCAGGGTTCTGAGTGCCCTGACTCTGCTTAGCCAATTGCCTAATGGAAGCCAACTTCATGCTTTTAAGAAAGAAGTAGTGAACTTCATGAGACCCATGCAGATGGACAATACAGTTACAGCTGCTGAATCCTACACAAATGCGCTATGTAAGCACCTACATGAGTGCATGGATCGTGCTATCCCAAACAGAACCAAGACACTATCCTCCAAAACAAGGAAGCCAATCTGGTGGTCCCCTGCCATAAACAAACTGTACAACATAAGGAAGAAAATGTTGCAAAAGAGAGTAAAATCCCATGAGTGGAGAAGCTCCCTGGTCAGCCTCAGTAAGAAGCTGAGATCCCTTACAAGATCCTCCAAAGCTAGCTACGAAAATAAAATTGCCACTAATTCCAAGGACAGCCACAAAGTATTCTATAGCTATGTCAAGAATCTCAATGGCAACACCCAGATCTGCTCTGAGTTACAGCACAAAGGCATGAAAATGACAGAACCAACTGATATTACAAACATCCTGGCAGATAGGTTCAGTGCTAACTTTACCCCCCCCACCCCCTAAAGGGCCCATATCTATACAGGAAGAATGCAGAGTTCCTGTAATCACAACTACGCAGGTGAAAGCTGCACTCTCTAAAGCTAAAAACACAGCATCCATGGGACCGGACAACATCCCAGGCTGCGTTTTACACTAACTTCAGAATGAACTGGCTCCCCACTTAAGCACCATGTTCAATAATAGCCTCGCATCAGGCTTTGTGCCCACTGAATGGTGCACAGCAACAGTTATCCCACTCCACAAAGGGGGCGCTACCACTGATCCCGGGAACTATAGACCTATTAGCCTGACGAGCCTGGTCTGCAAAGCCATGGAACGTATCATTGTTGAACTCATAAACAAAGACATTGGTAACCTCCAAACTCTGGATCCCATCCAGTTCGGGTTTGTGAAAGGCAGATCATGCCTCCTGAACCTGATCAACTTCTTTGAGGCAGTCACCAAAGCCGTAGATGAGGGTAAAGTGGTTCACACAGCCTATCTTGACCTCGCCAAGGCTTTCGACACCATCCCCCATTCTGGAATTATAGCTAAACTCAATAAACTAGGCATAAATCCCTAAGTCACAAGATGGGTTGCCAACTGGCTCACTGACAGAACCCACACTGTAAAAGTTGCAGACTCCAAATCTAACTTCAAACCAGTGACAAGTGGAGTACCACAGTGTTCCGTCCTGGGACCGCTCCTATTTGGTATCTACTTCTCTGAAGTACAGGCTAACACAGAAGGCCTCTGGCTAATGAAGTTCACAGATGACTGCAAACTAGGAGCCATAGTCAAGTCCCCAAATGATGTGAACATCCTACAGAAGGGCCTCTCTCAGACAGATGACTGGTGTCAGAGCCATGGCCTCAAGCTCAATGCCAAAAAGTGCAGTGTCATCCCCTTTGGTAAAAACTCTGTACCCATGAACTACCACATAGGCAGCAATCTACTTAACACCGAAAGCGTGATAAGAGACCTTGGGACCCAGGTGGACAGTAGTCTCTCCTTTGATAGTCACATCACCACAGTAGTCAGGAAGTCCTTCTACGTGGCACACCTCATCATAAAAGGGTTCTCATCCAGGAAAAAAGAGGTCATCGTTACCCTCTACTCATCACTATGGGTCATTAGACCCATTATAGAGTACAATGCCCCTTTTGGAATGTACCTCACAAGACATCTGCAGCATCTGGAAAGGCCACAGAAGTACCTCACAAAGAGGATTACTGGACTCAAACAAATGCCCTACACTGACCGCGTCAAAAAACTCCAGCTTTACTCTGTAGCATATCGCCTACTCAGAGGTGATCTCTGCCTAACATATAAAGCTATGTCAAACCCAGAGCCGTTGGACATGCTACACCTAAAGAAATCCAAATCCCTCCGAGCTACACGCTCTAGGGACCTAAACCTTCTCACCACAATAAACAGGACATGCTGGAGGGATAGATTCCTATCCCAGAGAATTCCCATACTCTGGAACAGGCTACCCATCTATGTCAAGCAAAGTTCTTCATTAGCACTCTTCAAGAAAAATCTTGATGAGTGGATGGGAAATAGGAAATACACCCCGGGGATCACTTCTGTGTATCTGCTCGTCAGTGGCAAAGGAAAATAACTTTCTTGGGTGGCGTAAACCAGGGAACCTTGTTGGCTAGGCTTGTGTAGGCCCTTGGGCCGATAGCCTAGTACCTACCTATGAACCTATGAACCTATGAAGAGGCAGCCCCCTCTCTCAGCAGCTCAAACCTTGGTCATTGGCCACCAATGTCTATGCTGCAACATGCACACACTTCCACTTCTGCCCCATCTGATGTGGATCCAGCAGTCATGACCAGACAGTCAACTTGCACTCATGCTGCTTCTCACAGTGTATCTCAATAAGCTGCATCACTCCATCACTCTCCTGAGTAGAGCAACCTGGGCCAAGTGTTTCCATACATGGTAGGGGTAGACTGGACCACTGTGAGAGCTATCAGTGTGGGTGCCCTAGACTGCATTAGAGTGACACTGACAGCTGATCCACTCTGTCTAATAGTGTCTAATAGTGTCAATCTTACACCGTGGCAATGATGATTGCTGCACAGACCATGATGATTATTTATTTTTTTATTTATTTGACATTTGTATACTGGGAAAATCTTACTGGATGGGTCCCCATTTTCAGTGGAGGCCCGGGGAGAAAAGCTCCAGAGACAATTATCATATCATGTTAACTTTCATTAACTTATTACAGAGCAACAATGAATATTTTCACATAGAAGAAAGGACATACAATAATGGATAGCACATCAGTTTTACATATATTAGTTGAAACATACTTGCACATAAATTACAGACATTAGATATTACTAAGAAGGATAGTATATACATGAGACAAGTGGTCTTTACAATTACAGGATTCAGATCGGTATGATTCTTCTTGATAGTTAAATAAGTTTTGTTTATTATATTGTACTTAGTATACGCATCTTACAGTATAGGGTTGAGAGGGGAGGGGAATTACAGGAGAGGGAAAGTAGGAGATAGAAACATTTGTGTTTATTAGTAAAGTGTGGTGTATGGATAGGGAAGAAGCAAAAGGGAGAAAGAAAAGGTAGGGGACTGTATAATGATAATAGTAGTGTAAGGTATAGGTAAAAAGGCAAGAAACGATCAATGGTATACAATATAATAGCAATACACAGGGTAATCCTGTTATAGTTACAAATTAAGGAGCTATTTGATTAACTTGATGTAGAACATGAGCAGAGCCATCTATGTTTTAGATAGTTATTAAGGGAGTGTGTGAAGGATTTGAGGGCTGTGTCTGTCCTTACAGATCTGGCATAGTGTTCCATATGTTAGCTATGGAGTGAGAATGCAGAGAATACCCTGCAGATTTAGTTGGGTTTATGAACAGTGAGCTTAATTTGGTTATTTGATCCCAGGGACCATTTAGGGGAGTGTGGTGATGATTGCTATGCAGACCATGGACAATGTCACCTGCCTGCGTTTGTTGTGAAGTCTGATGCCACGGAAGTCCAACATTTTTACTAACCATAGGTGACTCCATTTATTACATTAGTATATCCTTACATTACATTGATATATGTTGCTTGTGATATTGACAGCAGCTCTGCATTATGTCTTGAGCTGTTTTACTGTTTGCATCTTTTTATAGTGGACAGATAGGAATGTGTTTCACAGATCTGTGTCCCTTGTTGTCTGCCATACACACATACACCAGTATGAGTCTGCATGCATACCTGTGTCAGTTGTGGCCTGAGCTGATGATCAGTGTTGAGATGATTTGCATATGTTCACACTGTTATATGTTATGAATAAGTTGTTATGTCTGATGCTCAGTGTGTACAACTACTGGGTAATCAACATCTGTGGTGGGCCATACCTGAATATCAATGTTTAATCTGTATACTTATGTACAAGTGGCTTGTCATGACTCAGAATTGTGTGTCAGAGGCTGCCGTGTCACCTGAGCCGAGACTTGTGGTTGCACTCTCTGTCACCCATGCCTGTGTTTTCTGCCCCGTGTATCTTCCTGCTCCTCATCTGATAGCTGTGGGATGTCATCTTCAGACTTCTGGGGTTCTTGGGTTTGTTCACCCACACCTGCAGATGGAAGACCACTATGCACTGTTGTTGCCATATTGTGCAGCATGGCACATACAGTTATCTGTGCTGCCTTCTCAGGTGAGTATTGCAATGCACTCCTCTGGATGTGTCCAGGCATCTGAACCTAGCTTTCAGTACGCCAAACACATGTTCAGTGGTACTTTATGTTGTTGTGTTACTCTTTTGTAGGCCTACTCTGCAGGGTTTGATGGCTTATTTATTTATTTATTTATTTATTTAACATTTGTGTACTGGGAAAGTCCAACTTGGAATGAGCCAATTTTCAGTGCAGACCCGGGAAGAAGTACTCCAGATGCATAGTTTCATAGTTTCATAGTTTAGTACTAGGCTATCTACCCTGGGGCATTTGCAAGCCTAGTCCTAGAGATGTGGTTTTCGCCACCCCATGTAGTGGTACTAAGGTGTATAGAATAAATTTAGAATACTGTGCCTTTGTCTAGTAGTGACACATTGAAGACCCCCTTACTTATTACAATTAGTTTACTCTGCCTCTGTCAAGTAGTGACACAGGGGTGACCCCCGGGGTAAACCTACGATCTCCCATCCACTTGTCAAGATTTCTCTTGAAGAGAGTCAGTGAGGGGCCTGCCTAACATGGACTGAGATTTTGTTCCAGAGTATGGGAAGCCTCTGAGTTATGAATCTGTCCCTCCAGCATGTTCTATTTATGTTTTTACTGAGGTTTAAATCTTTGGCTCTTGTGGTTCTTATGCATTTTGATTTTTTGAGGTGGAGCATGTCCATCAATTCCTGGTTGGACATGGCCTTGTACGTCAGGCACAGATCACCTCTGAGCAGGCGGTATGCTACTGAATAGAGCTGGAGTTTCTTTAGCCTGGCAGCATATGACATATGTTGGAGACCCTTGATCCTCTTGGTGAGGTACTTCTGGGGTCTCTCCAGCTGTTGTAAGTGCCGGGTGAGGTACATACCAAATGGGGCATTGTACTCAATCATGGGCCTGATAAGGGAGGAGTACAGGGGCACGATGACCTCCTTTGATCTGGATGTGAACCCCTTCATGATAAGGTGGGCAAGGTAGAAAGTCTTTCTAACCACTTTGGCAACGTGGGTGTCAAATGAGAGGTCACTATCAACTTGGGTCCCCAGGTCTCTGATTACTTTTTCGGTACTCAGTGGGTTACTGGCTATGTGATAATTTGTGGGTACTTTGTTTTTCCCAAAGGGGATGACTATACATTTCTTGGCATTCAGTTTAAGGCCATGATTCCGGCACCAGTTGTCCGTTTCGGTGAGGCCTTTCTGTAGGATGTATGTGTCAGCTGGTGTATTGACTATGGTGCCTAGTTTGCAGTCATCTGTGAACTTTGTCAGCCACAACCCTCCCATGTTTGCTTTCACATCTGAGAAGTAAATGCCGAACAAGAGGGGTCCCAGGACAGAGCCCTGTGGGACACCACTTGTGACTGGCTTTGAGTGTGACATGGCTCTCGCAATCTTGACTTTATGGGTTCTGTTCTTTAGCCAGTTTGCAACCCATCTTGTGACATATGGATTTACATTTAAGCTGTTTAGCTTATCTATGATCCCCGAGTGGGGTATTGTGTCGAAGGCTTTAGCCAAGTCCAGGTAGGCTGTATGGACTGCCTTGCCCTCATCAATGGCTCTAGTGACTGTTTTGAAAAAGTCAACCAGGTTCAAAAGGCAGGATCTGCCCTTTACAAAGCCGAATGGGAGGAAACCAGAGTACCTAGAGGAAACCCACACAAATACAGGGAGGACATGCAGGCTCCACACAGAAGGCACCCCAGACAAGAATTGAACCGGAGAACCTCTTGGTGTGAGGTGACAGCACAAACTGCTGTACCACTGTGCCATCATGATACGGGTCATTAGCTATGGCTCAAGTGGATAACCACAGTTACCTGATTTGTGGAGTTAATACATATGTTCTCATCATGGATACTGTTGAGAGGGATGGTATTAGCTTACATTCTAGTTGTGTTTCTTCACTTATCCAGTAGCATTCTCTCAATATTTTACCTTGTTGAAATGCAGCTCTCAGATACTTAACCTCCATATGGCATCATCATAGATACTTCTAGGGTGAGTCCCCATGATGTTTGTTATGCTGCCATCTGCTACACATATGAACTGGCAGTTCAGGGATGGCCATCCCTTTCTCTTGATGTATCTGTCTGCTTCTGGATGAACTGGGGTGTTGACAGGGATATGGGTGAAGTCTATTGCACCAAGTAGATGTAGGAAGTTTGCAAAGTTATAGAACTGGTGCATAACTGTTCTCCACTCCATTGGGGTAGACGGAAAGTGTATGTACTCATCTACCTTGTTGCACATTGATGCCAAACATTTTGACAGGATATGACTGGCTGCTGTCTGTGACACTCATACAGCATCCTGCATGTATCTTTGGAATGCCCCAGATGCCAGTACATCTGGGCTGTGACACACTTTTGTTTCGATAAGCATGGGGTTACCTAGCAATGTTCACACAATCTGAACCAGCTGTCTGTCTAGGTGGTACCTGCTAATGATTTGTTGATCTGACAGTTGGTTTAGCTGCATACTTGCTCTCAGTCTAGCTGGCTGCCTTCTAGGGGAAGAGCAACATCCTCCTCCATGGCTTGTAGTAATGCAGCTTGTTGCAGTTCATTCACTAATAGAAGCATTTTTTTGTCAGTATTATACTGGATTCCACGATAATCCATTGTAATAGCTTCTGTTCCTTGCATTGTGGTATGGCATACACCATGGATTTCGGAAACAGAGTTGGCATTCCAGTTTGTTGCATTTAAGTTGCACTGGGCATGCACAATGTGTTTTGGCATGCAATTGGTGTACATGGACTCTGTAATTATCCTACACTGAATAGTGAAGTAGTCATTCTGCTTGCAGTGTATTTTCTAAAATCATGCCTGCAGCTGGTGCTCTGAAGTCTTCCTTTGGCATGCTGCTCTGTCCGCAAATAGCTTTTAGAATCCAGACCAATGTGCTCATTGACAAGAGGCATAGACTGCAGATGGTAGTCCACACAGCCTATCTGGACCTTGCAAAGGCATTTGACACAATACCCCACTCGGGCATCATAGATAAGCTATCCAGCTTAAATATAAACCCCTATGTCACAAGATGGGTTGCAAACTGGCTCAAAGACAGAACCCACAGAGTGAGAGTTGCTGGAGCCATATCAGATTCGAAACCGGTCACAAGTGGTGTCCCACAGGGTTCTGTCCTGGGACCACTCTTGTTCGGTATATACTTTTCCAAGGTACAGGCAAACATGGGAGGACTATGGCTCACCAAGTTCACAGACAACTGCAAACTGGGCGCCATAATCAACTCTCCAGCTGACACAAACATCCTTCAAAAAGGTCTCACAGAGACAGATAACTGGTGCCAGTGCCATGGTTTAAAGCTAAATGCCAAAAAATGTATAGTCATACCCTTTGGCAAAAACAATGTGCCCACAAATTACCACATAGGCGGAAACCCATTAAGTACAGAGAAAGTTATTAGGGACCTGGGGACCCAAGTTGATAGCAATCTCTCCTTTGAAATCCACATTGCCAAAGTGGTTAGAAAGACCTTCTACATAGCCCACCTCATCACAAAGGGTTTCACATCTAGATCAAGAGAGGTAATCGTGCCTTTATTCATCCCTCATCAGGCCCATCATAGAATACAATGCCCTTTTGGGATGTACCTTACCCGACACCTGCAGCAATTAGAAAGACCCCAAAAGTATCTCACCAAGAGGATCAAGGGTCTCAAACAGATGCCATATGCTGCTCGGTTAAAAACTCCAGCTCTACTCAGTTGCATACCGCCTACTTTGAGGCAATCTATGCCTGACATACAAAGCTATGTCAAATCCAGAATTAATGGACATGCTCCACCTCAGTAAATCTAAATCCCTTAGAGCCACACGCTCGAGGGACTTGAACCTCAGCACAGAAATAAATAGAACTTGCTGGAGGGACAGGTTCATAACCCAGAGGCTCCCTTCGCTCTGGAATAGAATTCCAGTTCATGTGAGGCAGAGCACCTCACTGAATCTCTTCAAGAAGAATCTCGATAAGTGGATGGGGGATCGTAGGTTTATCCCAGGGATTACTCCCATGTCACTATTAGACAGAGGCACAGTAAACTAAACCTTAAAAAGGGCACAGTATACTCAAATCAAGGGGTGGCGTAAGCCATACAGAATCGGGCTAGGCTTATAATTGCCCCAGGGCAGATAGCCTAGTATGAACCTATGAACCTATGAACCTATATATATGCTTTGTTTGCTAGTAATATAGAACATTTGTGCTGTACAAACATTTCTCCTGGGTTATCAAAATGTCTAGTATTATGCTATTGTTAAAAATTATACTACAAATTAGGTTATGTCTAACTATGTATTACATTTACAAATTTACATTATGCAGTGAAACAAAAAGGGAGAACTGGGATATTTTGGTGGGTGGACTACTATTATTCCCTTATGTTAATACTGAATTTCTTTTTGATTTAGTGATTGAATGTGGGTAGTGCTTGAGAAGTGCTGGTCAGGTGATTTAATAGAAAGAAAAGCATGTATATGTTTGTCTCTATATGGAGAATTTTTTAAACTTTTGATGTGAATTCCATGCAGGACTGAATATTTTTAGGGTGAAGAATGGTGATTCTGAGAGTTTTGGGGCAATTAAAGGTAAGACATGGTTAGCAGTATGCAGTCTGGCTAATGTACTTACTAGAGTGGGCATGGGGTGGGGGTAGTGACCTAAGGTGACAGTCTGAGGATGTGAGTGCTAGGTGACTGGTTAGAAGGAAGATGAACCATAGTTTTATGTATCAAAATATGAAGCAGCCTAGGGATAGCTGAGACTTTAGGTTCATAGGTTCATAGGTGTGTACTAGGCTAATGGCCCTGGAGCCTTTACAAGCCTAGCCCATAGGTTTACCCTGGCATCGTGCCACCCGACCTTAGTTCCCAGTGCCTCTGTTGAGTAAAGCCACTGGAGTGATCAATGGGGTGAATTTTCTATTTCCCATCCACTCATCAAGATTTCTTTTGAAGAGGGCCAGTGAGGTGCTCTGCTTGACATGTATGGGAAGTCTATTCCATAGCATGGACACTCTCTGGGTTATGAACTTGTCTCCAGCATGTTCTGTTGATTGTGGTAATGAGGTTGAGGTCTCTGGAGCATGTGGTGTGGAGGAATTGGGATTCCTTCAGATGTAGCATTTCTAACAGAGCTGGGTCAGACATGGCTTTGTAAGTCAAGCAGAGATCGCCTCTAAGTAGGTGATATGAGGTAGAGAATAGTTGGAGTTTTTTTAGTCTGTCCATATAGGACAATTGTTTAAGGCCCAGACTCCTCTTTGTGAGGTACTTTGCGGCCACTCCAGTTGTTGCAGGTGTTTAGTGAGGTACATGCCAAATGGGGCATTGTACACAATGCTTGGCCTAATGAGAGAAGAGTAGAGGGAGACAATGACCTCTTTCTTCCTGGATGCAAAACCCTTAGTAATGAGAGGTGCCACATAGAAGGACTTTCTGACCACAGTGGCAATGTGGTGGTCAAAAGAGAGGTTGCTATTAACCTGTATTCCCAGATCTCTTATAACACCTTCTGTGTTCAGTGGACTACCATTGATGTGGTAATTCATGGGAACTGGGTTTTTCCCAAAGGGGATGATGACACATTGTTTGGCATTGAGCTTAAGGCCATGGTTCTGACACCAGTCAATGATCTGAGTGAGGCCTTTCTGTAGGATGTCAGCATCTCTCGGGGAGTTAATAATAGCTCCCAACTTGCAATAGTCTGTGAACTTTGTCAGCCAGAGTCCCATCATGTTGGCCTGGCCTTCAGAGAAGTAGATACCAAACAGGAGAGGACCCAGGACTGAACCCTGTGGGACACCACTCATGACTGGTCAGCAGTCTGACTTGGAGTCAGCTACTTTCACACTGTGGGTTCTACCTGTGAGCTAGTTTGCAACCCACCTAGTGATATAGGGGTTGATGCCTAGCTTAGTGAGTTTTATCTATGATTCCTGAGTGGGGAATGGTATCAAAGGCCTTGACCAGATCAAGCTAGGCTGTATGAACCACCTTGCCTTCATCCACAGCTCTGGTGACTGACTCAAAGAAGTTTACCAAGTTGAGCAGGCATAATCTACCCTTCACAAAACCAAACTGTGTGGGATCCAGAGTATGGAGATTCCCTATATCCTTGTTTATTAGGTCCATGATGATGTGTTCGATAGCTTTGCATATCAGACTTGTCAGACTAATGGGGCGATAGTTGCTAGGGTCTGTAGTCGCTCCTCCTTTGTGGAGAGGGATGACTGTAGCAGTGCGGCATTCGGTAAGGTCAAAGCCTGAGGTGAAGCTGTGATTGAACAGGGCACACAGGTGAGGTGCCAGTTCACTCTGTAGTTCATGTAGAACACAGCCAGGGATATTGTCAGGTCCCATAGAAGCTGTATTCTTCGCCTTGGACAGTGCTGTTCTAACCTGTGCAGCAGTAATACTGGGTGTCTGGCAATCTACTGGTATTGTGACTGGTTCCTTGGAGGGGGTAAACTTGACACTGAATCTGTTGACCAGTATATTGGCAATATCTGTTGGCTTGGTATAGTAGGTACCATTGTGCAGTAGCTCAGACAAATCTGAGTATTGCCGTGGAGAGTCTTTACATAACTATAGAAGGCATTGTGCTTGTCTTTACTATCTGCTGCAATTATGTTTTCATAGCTAGCTTTAGAGGATTTGATGGGGGATCTCAACTTTTTGATGAGGCTTATAAGGGAGTTTTTCCAGTCTTGGGACTTCACCTTATTCAGCATCAGTTCCCTCCTTCTATTGTAGAGTTTGTTTATGGCAGGGGACCGCCAGATTGGCTTCCTTTTTTTTGGAGGTGAGCGTCTTGGTTCTATTGGGTATGGTGAGATCCATGCATTTGTGTACGTGTTTGTACAGTGCATTGGTGTATGATTCGGTGGTCATGCAACTGATCTCCATTTGCATAGGTGCCGTGAAGTTTGCCACCTCTGTTTTTAGGAGCCCAAAGTTAGATTTGGAGAAGTTTTTCATGGTGGCTACCTTTGCAGGTGGGGTGGGGTGGGAGAGATGTGGATTTCCAAGGTGATTAGTTTGTGGTTGGATCTAAACAGGGAATAGTTGACTATTCGTGTAGAGCAATGGATGCCCATGTTAATAATGACCAGGTCAAGGATGCTGCTACCTCTAGTGGGGGTAAGAACGAGCTGATCCAGGGCATTGGAATTGATGAATTCTAGGAAACATTGGGCAAGTGCATTGGTACATGAGTAGTTTTCCCAGTTAATTGAGGGGTAGTTGAAGTCGCCCAGTATGAGAGTGTTAGGTTGGACCCTAATATTCTCCAGGGTGCTTAGAAATGTGGAGTGTGAGTCTTGGGACATGGTTGGGGATCTATAGCAGGCTAGGACCTGAATCGCTGTCTTACCCAATGTTAACTGCCCCTGAAGTATCTCAGAGGCATTATGTTGGGCTACCAGTCTGCAGGTGTGTATATCCTTTGTGAATATGGAAACACCACCACCTTCGGAGCTTCAGTTCAAGTTCTGGAGCCGAAAGGTGTGGAATGAGTTATAGCCTGGTAGTGCAGGGGTGCTTTCTGCTGCCTTGAACCAGGTCTCTGTTACGGCACAAATGTCGATGTTCTCTATTTTAAGTTGTGCTTTGAGTGAGTGTATTTTGAAATTTAGACTTCTAGCATTGAGCAGCATGACCCTCAGACTGCATTTGTTTGTAGCTGTTACGGTGGTAATTTGGTCTTTTGAACACTGCCTAAAAAGGCACTATAGGTATCTGGAAGCCCAGTGTTGACAGATGCAGGCCATCTCTGGCAAAGCATCGAGGTCTATCAATCATGTCATCCCAGGCAGACAGATACTGGATCCCCTTAGAATGGCACCAGAAACTTAGCCAATTGTTGAATTGAAATCAATCATTTTCTGCTTGTACTGTGGTATAATTCTGGGTGATGGTAGGATGCTGCTCGGGGCTAGGGTCATACCCACCCTGGGCTACATAATCCGAGAGCTCCTCCGTGTCTCATTTCATGTAGTCCAGGGAGGTACGTCTCAGGTCATTCACACCCACATGTACAATGACAGAGTCATATTTATACCTGTTGTTGAAGGACCTGAGTACATGCATTATGTGGCAGATCCTGGCACCTGACAGGTATTACTTTCTCCTTATTCAACCTAGTGAGTGGGACATCAGTGTGCCTCACTATCAAGTCAACTATGACTAGTGTGTTGGGCATGCTCTTTTGCCTTAGGGGCTTTGGTTGAGTGGCACACTGTTTAGGAGAGCAATGTGTCTCATGATTAGTGTTGTTTTGTGGTGATCGAGTGCATTTCTGCCTTGGAGGTCTCTGCTGTTTGGGTAGATTTTCATTAAGAGCCTTCGCGAAGGTGGGCGTGTGGTTTGTGTTTTTATGTGAAGGCAGTGCTGGTGTGTGTTCTGAAGGGCTATGTGTTCTATGTGGTGTGGTGCAAGTGTTGACCTTCTCCTCTTGACCAGCTATTCCGGTCCTGGCTGGAGAGTGTGTGGCTATATAAGTTCATCAATCACAAGTCTGAGTGTTGAGAGGTAAGAGGAGACGGTTGTTAGTGTACATCAGGCAGTTGGTACATTGCTTCAGGATGCCCAAGTTCACCAGGTTAATAGGAAAAAGCACAGGAAAATGACCTTTAGATATACCTGGAGAGGTGGGCATTAATAATAAGTACTGGAGCTGTTTGCTTGTAGAATATTTAGTGCTGGTAGCACTTTTGTGTGCTACAGTAATTGCTACAAGAAGTCTGGTAAAGTGCTAGACTAATAAGCTAGTATAATTGCAGGAGAGGAGAGAACTAGTAGATCTAAGGGAAAAATTGAAGAGCAGACTTTGGTACCACTCAGAAACTTACAGTCCTGGATACAGCAAATCTGTATCTGGACTAGACTAGTTACAGGAAAGGCGGGAAAAGTGCAAACATGGGCTTTTAAACCAGAAAGATGAAAGAGATGGAAAAACTGCCCAAATGGCCAATATACTACAATTTCTGGGCCAGAAACCACTCCTCTTGTGGTAGATAGGCTACCTAGTGCTTACCACTCCCACTGATAAGTTAGAAGGCTTCCCTCCAACACAGAAAGGCTTGGTGGGGGGTGGGCTCAGAAGCTAACAAACAGTCCTGGATACAGCAAATCTGCATCTGGACTAGACTAGTTACAGGAAAGGCAGGAAACAAGCTTAGAAATTAGATTTTTTTTTTACAGAAAAGCAACTAAAACAGCACTAAAAACAATTCAAGTGCACTGCAAGCTAGTACACTTGAGTGTGTAGCAGTATTAAAGCAAATACAGTTTAAATAACTGCAATTTATTCAAAATGTATTCTGAACTGAATTCAATTATTGTTTTATTCAACTCTGAGCAGTTAAACAGTGCCATAAAATATACTTATCAGCTGAGAAGCACACTCAGTCAGAACACAGGGAGATTCTAGCAAAGTTTTTTTTTTGTGGAAAGGGAGAAAGGAGGAGCAGAAAATAATTCAAGGTTAAGAAACTAAGTGGGTTGGCCTTCTTAAATGTTCTCTCTGTATTAGGTAGAACGAGCTAATGACACAAGACTGGAAGGAATGTCCCAGATCTAATTTACAGTAGGGGCAGGCAACTGCAAAGCCACCATATATAAGAACAGGTTACCAATAGAAAGGGAGGGTAGGAAACTAAATCAGTTATATTTTACACCTCTTGGCAAACATTCAGAACAAACAAACACAACAGATGTTTAACAAATGGAGAAAATTTCCAGTTAATACCTCACACACAGTGAAATTAGCTAGAAAAGATTTACAAACAGTATGACAGTAAAAACCTTATTTATCAGGCCCTGTCAGGCAGACAATTTTAGTACAACCATGCAGATTAGTTTATAGTATAAAATACAGTAAAAAGCATGCAGCAGACAATAAAAGTGCTATAAATATCAATAATAAGCAATAACTAGAGATTTGCTCAGTGCCCCTCCTCAGATTAGCTCTGTGTGGAATGGCAGAAACACTCACAAGGTAACTTTTTAAGTAAGAAAAAGTTGAAACCGGAAACATCTTTAAAAGAAAGCTCGAAAGAACCAATGAGGTGCTTACTCCAAGCTGTAGTCCAGGTAACCCCAATCAGCCAATGACCATAAACACTACACTCTCATTGAAATGCAAAATTGATTTTCCTAAACTAAGATGGCCTGGAACATATGCTTAGACACACAGCATCTGCAAACAAACAACTAGGCCCAGAACAAAAGCCTGAATATGGACAATGCTACAGCTACTGCCTACACGACTTAAGCAGAAAAATATTACAGAAATGTTTACCATAGCAAAAAACCCAGCAGTGAGCTTTTAAATGAATGTTTTAAACAAACGTGGGAGCAAGGATACTCTAGGGAATGCTTTTAACTGCAAACAAATCAGGTATATGATAAACTCTTTGGCACGAAATCAGAACAAACAAAGACAAACAGATGTTTAACAAATGAAGAAAATTTCCAGTTAATACCTCACACACAGTGAAATGAGCTAGAAAAGATTTACAAACAGTGTGATAGTAAAAACTTTATTTATTAGGCTCTGTGAGGCAGACAACCATGCAGATTAGCTCATAGCTATAAAATGCAGTACAGAAGTATGCAGCAGACAATAAAAGTGCTATAAATATATATAATAAGCAATAACTAGTAAAAATAAGCAAAATACAGGATACTTAATGTTATATATCACAGATCAGATAATTGTCACTTGTGGTATTTTAGCAAGAAGTCTCTAAAAAATTAGAACCGAAGACATGACAGAACAAATCCTTGAAGTACTCATAAGGAGAGAGAAGCAGTGGATGAAAGACTTGTTTCTGGTTATACACAGAAGGGTTTGTTAGAGATACATTCTTTAAACCAGTCAAGGGCTTTGGGGTCATTATTGAAGAAGTGATGGTATTAAATAACAGTTTATGGTTCGCCAGATTGAAAGCCTTTGTTAGGTCAGTAACTAGTGAACCCGATAGGCTGCTTCTGCATGCCTTTTGGGGGATGTTGTCCATTAAGGTACATTATGCTGTTATTGTACTAATACCCTAGCAAAATCCACTCTGGTGATTGGGAGCATTTTTTTCTATAAAGGAAGCTAGATGAGCATACACTGATTTCTTTCAAATATTTTTTCCTAAGATTGGTGAAATAGAAACAGGGCTATAGTCAGTGAGACAGGAGGATGTGGGAGCTCTTGAAAGGGGACTTCCTGTGGCTTGTTTCCATATGGGTGGTTTAGTGTTGTTATAAAGGCATAGATTGTAGATGTGAGAAAGACGATACTCTAGACGCTTATGGCACAATTTAATAAACGGCAGGTGGAGGCCATCTGATCTAAGGCACATGTCAATTGAAATTTTCTTTAAACGTTTTTTGATGTCTTTCAATCTAATAGAGTGAAAACAGAAAGGGGGTGAATAGAGGGAGAGCTATAGAATGATGGCACTAATCAGGTGTGCAGGTGTGGTGCTATGCTGAGTAGATGGAAAAAGTCATTAATCAGTAATAAAACTGAATGTGGTTCTGTTTTGGTAGTGAGCTAACATGGTCCCAGTACCGAGTCCAATGGAATTGATTATAGCTGTATTCAGCAAATGTCTGCCAGATCTCGTATCTGATAACTCTGCATGTGATGAACTGATATGGGTTGCTACTTAGTTACTTGTACTGTAATACATTCAAGAAACTCAGCAGTAAAAGCAACCTATACAAACAGACATGACTGGGGAATTTCAGCACATTCTAATTTATGCTTTCATGAAACTATTCTCTGCCTGAATTCCATTTTGTGAATGCTTAAATGCAGCAGACTTGCTGTGTTACAATAACATGAATTTTAATACTTCATGCAGGTTGGATGTATTTTGGCAACATTAGTTGGTAACAAGGAGAAGGCAGTTCAAGTATGATATTTCATGTTTATTAGATAGCATGGTATTTGGGAGACACGTTGTAGCCTTTCATATAAATATATTTAGGTCATGTTAAGTTTTAAACCATATGATTTTACTACTGAAATGATGGGTCTAGCAAGGTTTCTATGTCATTATTTATTTATCATTTTATCTGGCCTTCTCTTTTTTTACAGATATGGACACATAAGTATTGCTCAGGCAAATTTTTAATGAGTAAAGGGATTTATTTGTTGTATAGCATATTCATGTTCTACTTGCCTTGTCTCTCTGGCAAGACTAATTTTCACAAACAGGATTTATGTTGCATGTTTCCCTGGTGAATGACATCTGAAGAAGCTGAATGCTTTATTGGTCCTGATTTCAGGTCATGATTTTCTTTATAGCTACAGTAAGATAGACAGCATACCACAGTTATCCTAAAATATTTAATAATTCTCTTTGGCACAGTTATTGCTAACTTCAAGTTAATCTCTTAATTAACGGGGTCATTTTTTTTTTTCATTCTTATCCATTTGGTCTTTAGCACTGTGAACACCATTCTTGTTTGTTTCTTGTATAATTTTAATATTATAGATGCAAATTACAGAGAGACCAAGGACCAGTTGATGTCACCAACAAGAGAAAATTCTTCATCACAGTTTGATGGTTGTCATTCTTTTTCCTTCAATTAATTTGCAAGTAAAAGCCAACACAGTGACCTGCTCAGCTCAGATGAAAAAGTTTCCATATAGTATCCAAAAAAGGTCACAGGTACTAGACCTTGGAGACTGTAGGTGCAAGGTCACAAAAAGAAGTATGGTCAGACCCTGCATTATTGATACCTGTATGGACTTTATCTGAAATCTCCACATCCTGTAAACCTATCCTACCCATGTTTCACAGAAACCCTCATTTGAGACTATGAACAACTTTGATCTGTTATTTTTTCTGACTGTAGGAGATTTTGTTAGCCAATGCATTTTTTTAAAAATTATTGATAAGAAGTTTTCTTCTCATTCCCATTGCAAACAGCCTCATTGCCAACATTATGGTGACTCACACTGGTAGTGTGCATGATACAACAATTTTGAGGGAAAGCAATATGAGGGTTGCTTTTCAACATGGTGAAATTTTGGAGGGACTATTACTTGGTAAGTACAGGGTCACTGCTACAATGTAAGCATTATTCATACATGTCAACAGTAAGTATGAGGACTTAATATGTGTTTTCATCCCTCTAGAAAGAAGTGACTGTGGTTGTCCACTGGAAACTTGGTTTATGATGCCATACAGAGCTCCATCAATGGTTGCTGAGGATGTATACAACACAGAACACAACTGAATGTGTGTTTGGCATGCTGAAAGCAAGCTTCAGATGTCTGGACACACCTGGGGGTTCACTCCAGTACACACCAGGAAAGGCATCAGAGATGGTCACTGTATGTGCCATTCTGCATAACATGCTAACATCAAAACAAAGTGGTCTGTTAGCTTTAGGAGTGGATGATGTACCTCAAGAACCTCAGATGTCTGACATGGAGTTATCAGAGCTGTCATATGATGATCAGGAGGACACAAGGATGAGAAGAACTAGGCATGGGTAGTGAAGACTGTGGCTGTATTTTCTAGCTCAGGCAACTTGGCAGAGTCGTGTTCCCAACTCTGGGTCATGGTAAAACACACATACTGAAGTATAGAGACAAAACAGTGATATCCACACAGTGTTTCACCACTATAGCAGTACAGAATAGAACTATTGGAAACAGCCCATTAAATGTTCAGATAGAACATTATACATAGCATAATTACAATATTCACCTGCAGAACCTTACAAGCATATACGTGACATAGCAAAGGACACATGTCTACAAAGGAAAAAGCACCACAGGACTACTGCGTGCAAGCGACATCACCAAATATGAACACACTGGTATATGTGTGGCACTCCTGAGGTGAACACAACAGAAGGTGTTGACAGATAGGATATCATCATGCATAAAAGTAGCATGAATGAAGATAGCAGTACAATTGCCATTATCGCAATAAATGTAAGATTGTACATTGTTTGGTAATGTTTCAAAGTCAACAGAAAATAAATGCAGGCATGGTACAATAACTGTAAGATGCATCACACATGTCATAGTGATGTGTAACAGTGTTGTAAACCACACTATGCAGCATACAGCAGCATCAATATTGAGAACATATCAAGGATTGACTAAAATGCAATATATATATATATATATATATATATATATATATATATATATATATATATAACATGGCACAAACAAGTATAATGTGACATATATGACATAAAATGTTACACATAAAGCAGCACTGTAATACACAGGTGACTGCAACAACATGAGTCATTCAAATGAAAGCCTATGTTCATAGGTGTGTGTGTGTGTGTGTGTGTGTGTGTGTGTGTGTGTGTGTGTGTGTGTGTGTGTGCGTGTGTGTGTGTGTGTGTGTGTGTGTGTGTGTGTGTGTGTGTGTATGTGTGTGTGTGTGTGTGTGTGTGTGTGTGTAAGCAGGGAGTTATGGAAAAGCACACATGGGAAGTACATGTGGGCAAAAGGATAGCAATGGGAAATATGTAATAAGAGATGCACATTGTACTGTAGTGGAGGCAAGTGCAGTAAAACAATAAAATACCACAGGATGTATCACAGGTATGCACCATGAAGTATACCCATGCATGCAGGAATTGCAGACAAGAATGAAATGTGCAATGTACTTATCAATGCTGGAAGATTAAGGTAATGTGCTGATGATTTGGAGAAATACTACACATCAGCTATCAAGAGCTGCTAAAATGGAAGCAGCTTGAGTGTCAAATAGAGCAGTGCAGTTATCAATATTTGAACTAAAATAGCAAAGAGAAATATGCACAATACAACACAAAATGAAGACAAGTCAGATAAATGAAAGCCTGTGACATCAGACATTTGGAAAACCACTTACAGATTTAATAGGCAGTGGTCAGCACAGCGGTCATCAGTGTCACAAAGTTACAATGACAGAACACACACTTTTTTTGTCCCACTTTTCTGTCATTTTTAGTAATCCATATTTCATTCTCAATCTGCAGTGGGTCTTCCAGTAAATCCATGCTCCTGGACTTATTCTGATATTTGGTGGTTTTCCAAATGTCTGATGTCACAGGCTTTCATTTATCTGACTTGTCTTCATTTTGTGTTGTATTGTGCATATTTCTCTTTGCTATTCCCGGTCAACAAATGTTAAATAAATAAATGTTAAATAAATATTGCTAGGGCCAGTCATGGACCCAAGGCAATGGGGCTCAGCACATCTGAGCATCTGTCTGAGGGGGTTCCAGTATGACCTACCCATTTTCCCTTCCCCTTTGTGGCAATGTGGTTTAGTCCCATGTGGGTGTGCAATATAAGCTAGTTGAGCATTGTCCTTCTTCTGAAGCAGGTCAGCCAGGCCCACTTACCACCCAGTGACTACATCTCCGCAAATGATGTCTCTGACCTCCACCAGGAATCGTCACCAAGAAACACCCACATATGCTTCCAAAATGGCTGCACATCAAGTACCAGCATAATTTCAGCTATCCCAGTGTGAAAACAAAAACTCAGAAGAGACAGCCAGTGAACTCTTTTTTTTTTTTTTTGGTAAATTTCAGTAAGTGACTAGTAAGTGCACTGCCTAGATGCCAGCAAAAAAATTCAAAGAACACGAAAAAAATTCAACCACAAAAGGTGAGACTAAAACCCTGACTGGGAAGAATTCTGCAGCTGTTCAGGAAAAAGCAGTGCAAGCTCCAGCTTTGGTGCAAGACATATCTTCCAGTAACCTAGCGGAAAAAAATAAGTCAAATGTTCTCATAGCTGATTAAAATAAACAAAACACTGATAGAGTGTATCAACTCAAATAACAAAAGGCTGGATAAAATGAAAAAAGCTTTAAACAGATATTCAGATGATGTGATAAAACTGCAAAAATCAGTAGTCAAAATAAAGAAAAGGCTGGCTTTATATTAGACTGCTCAAGAAAAGAAGTTTCAAAAAATTATAGAATTAGAGGACAGAGCATGCAGAGGAAAACCTGAGATTTTCTGCTGTACCAGAGAAGTTGGAAGGAACAGACTGTATTAATTTTATGAAAGCACAAATAAGCAACTGGACTGGCATTCCACAGCAGCTGTTATTAATTGAAAGGGCACATTGTGTGTATGCTCCAAACCTGGCTATGAGAAAGCAACCTAAACATTTAATAGTACAGATGCAATCCTACCAGCAGAATGATTTGATTCTGACAAAACTGTGGCAGAAGAAGAAAATACTAAAAGTGGGAGACAGTAGAGTGTTTGTGGAAAATGATTTACTCACTGTACACCAGGCAGATGAGGACTACATTTATTCCATTAATCAGGGAATGTTGAGAAGCAGGCATGAGCTTCAAACTGCTATATCCAGCTATCTTCAGAATATTCTTTCCTGGGGGGGCAGAATAATTTTTTGATGCAGAACATGCTAAGCAGGAAATACAAACGTTTGTCCAACAAAAAGTGAGCTATGAAACAGAAGGGTATTCTTCTTCTTGTTCTTCCAGTAATAAAGACCACAGAGAGATTGTGCCAGTGAAACCTTTTTTAGTGTTTCAACAGAAAATGCTTGAGAGACAGAAAACTGCACAAGAGTTGACAAGAAGACCCAACAGTTTGTTGGAAAGGAAGCAGAAACTGATTTGGGAGAAAGAAATAAACAAGAATAAAACCAGCAACTCAGAAACTGACAAATAAATGTGGGATTACAAAGCTTTAATAATATTTGTGAAACATGACAGAACACGAAAACCTGGAAATATTGGACTTTTTTGACTTTGTTAAACTTGTAGGGGACTCTAAAGCATAAGCCTTACTTCATGTCATTAATGTTTGGAGGAACACTTAGGAGAGGGGAAGAGGAAGGAAAGAGTTAACTGTAAATAAAACAAAATGTTTGTTCTTAACAGTAATATTTGTATAGTGCATGATATCTGCATGCTATAAAGTAAAGTTTTCTCAGTTAATTTCAAGTTTACTAGGGATAGTAAAGTAAACACGTCCTCCTGTTTTTTTTCCTTCTTTTCTCTTTCTACTTTCTCAGTTTTAAGAAATGTAGGCACTACAATGTAAAAAAAAGAAGAAAAGTCTATTCAAAAGAGTATGATAAGAGAAAAAATTATATGCTTTTTCTCATTCTTGCATAAGGGAATGAGTGGAGTAAGGTTCTTGGCTTTATATAGTAACAAGTTTTAAGAGAAAGCAAATAAAGAAAAATGAACATTGAATATAACAAAGCTCTCCTCTGACAAATAAATAAATAAATAAATAAATAAATAAATAAATACTTCTTGAAACAACCCTTTATCTGGTTCTCGTGTCTCTATGGAGACAATCTGAGAAAGAACAATAAAAACAAAATACTTATTTTTTAAATGGCTTTCTTTCAGTGCCTAGGAGATAATGTTTTCTGGAAGAATTCAAGTGTTTTTCATTCTGGGAGAGCAAAACCATACAGCACTTGCTATAAGCACAGACTAGACCATACATCTTAGTATGGATAACCTTTCTTTTAGGCCAACCCAAGTCTATGAGTGTGGCTGTCAGTTTCTGACAATTGTTCCTATTAGGAAGGCAAAACTTCAGTATTTGAAGATGTACATAGTATTGTGCATTAATATTAAGTTAATAGGTTTTGGGGTGTATTTGGGATGTATTTGCTTTTATGTTTGAGGTCTTTCAATAAAACAAAGTTTTGTAAGATGTGGCAGGCACAAATGGATATGATAGCATCTGATCCAAGTAGATTATCCAAGTGCAACTAACTCTGGGCAAGACCGCAATTAAAATTGTAGCTTGCTACTGATCCCCCACCATGCCCCAGAATTCCCACTCCTCATTTCTTGATACACTGGAAAATATTAGGGTACAACCCAACACTCTAATAATGGGTGATTTCAACTACCCCACTATTAACTGAGAACACTACTCATGTACCAACTATTTTGCTCAATGTTTTCTGGAATTCATGAATTCCAATGCCTTGGATCAACTTATCCACACCCCCACCAGGGGCAGAAATATCCTAGACCTGGTCATTACCAACATGGGTGACCAGTGTTCCACACCAGAGGTCAATTCCTTGTTGGTCAGATCCGACCACAAGCTAATTACCCTAGGCATCCGCATCCCGCCCCCACCCCCCCATTAGGGAAACCACCATAAAAAATGTCTCCAAAGCCAACTTCATGCTTCTTAAGACAGAAGTGGCAAACTTTACGACACCCATGCAGATGGACAATAGAGGTACGACTGCTGAATTCTACACAAATGCACTTTATAAGCACTTACACGAGTGCATGAATCATGCTATCCCTAACAGAACCAAGATGCTATCCTCCAGAAAAAGGAAGCCAATCTGGTGGTCCCCTTCCATAAACAAACTCTACAACAGAAGAAAGAAACTGTTGCAAAAAAGAGTAAAATCCCCATGATTGGAGGAACTCCCTGGTCAGCCTCAATAAGAAGCTGAGATCCCTCATAAAATCCTCAAAAGCTAGTTACAAAAACAAAATCACCACTGATTCTAAAGACAACCACAAAGCATTCTATAGCTATGTCAAGAATCTCAATGGCAACACTCAGATCTCCTCTGAGTTACAGCACAATGGCACTAAATATACAAAACCAACTGATATTGCCAACATCCTGGCAGATAGGTTCAGTGCTAACTTTACCCCCCTCTCACCCCTAAAGGGCCCATCTCTATACCGGAAGAATGCAAAGTTCCTGTAATCACGGCTGCACAGGTAAAAAACACACTCTCCAAAGTCAAGAACACAGCATCCATGGGACCTGACAACATCCCAGGCTGCATTCTACATGAACTACAGAACAAACTGGTACTCCACCCAAGTACCATGTTCAATCATAGCCTCACCTCAGGCTTTGTGCCCACTGAATGGCACACAGTGACAGTTATCCCACTCCACAAAGGGGGGAGCCACCACGGACCCCAAGAACTACCGCTCCATTAGTCTGACGAGCCTGGTCTGCAAGGCCATGGAACGTATTATCATGGAACTTATAAACAAAGACATTAGTAATCTTCAAACCCTGGTCCCCACCCATTTCGGGTTTGTAAAAGGCAGATCATGTCTCCTAAACCTGATAGACTTCTTTGAAGCAGTCACCAAAGCCATAGACGAGGATAAGGTGGTTCACACAGCCTATCTAGATCTTGCCAAGGCTTTCAACACCATCCCCCACTCTGGAATTATAGATAAGCTCATTAAACTAGGTATAAATCCCTATGTCACAAGTTGGGTTGCCAAGTGGCTCACTGACAGAAACCACACTGTGAAGGTAGCAGACTCCAAATCTGACTTCAGACCAGTGACAAGTGGAGTACCACAGGGTTCAGTCCTGGGTCTACTCCTGTTTGGTATCTACTTGTCTGAAGTACAGGCTAACAAAAAAGATCTTTGGCTAACGAAGTTCACAGATGACTGCAAACTAGGAGCCATAATTGAAACTCCTAACGATGTGGACATCCTACAAAAGGGCCTTACTGTGATAGATGTCTGGTGTCAAAGCCATGGCCTCAAGCTCAATGCCAAAAAGTGCATTGTCATCCCCTTTGGTAAAAGCTCTGTACCCATGAACTACCACATAGGCGGTAGTCTACTTAACACAGAAAGTGTCATAAGAGACCTTGGGACACAGGTGGACAGTAGTATCTCCTTTGATAATCACATCGCCACAGTAGTCAGGAAATCCTTCTATGTGGCACACCTCATCACAAAAGGTTTCTCATCCAGGAAAAAAGAGGTCATTGTTCCCCTCTACTCATCACTCATTAGACCCATTATAGAGTACACCACCCCTTTTGGTATGTACCTCACAAGAGATCTACAACAACTGGAAAGGCCGCAGAAATACCTCACAAAGAGGATTACCAGCCTCAAACAGATGCCCTACGCAGACCATCTCAAAAAACTCCAGCTTTACTCCATTGCATATCACCTACTCAGAGGCGATCTCTGCCTAACATACAAAGCTATGTCAAACTCAGAGCTGTTGGACATGCTCCACTTATAGAAATCCCAATCCCTCCAAGCTACATGCTCTAGAGACCTAAACATTGTTATCACAATATACAGAACATTCTGGAGGGATAGATTCCTGTCCCAGAGACTTCCTATACTCTGGAACAAACTACTTATCTATATCAAACAAAGCTCCTCATTAGCACTCTTCAAGAAAAATCTTGATGATTGGATGGGAAATAGGAAATTCACCCCAGGGATCACTTCTGTGGCTCTGCTCGACAGGGGCACAGGAAAATAATTTTCTTGGGTGGCAAAAGCCAGGGTACCTTTTTGGCTAGGCTTATATAGGCCCTAGGGCCAATAGCCTAGTACCTACCTATGAACCTATAAGAAGAAATGACTGTATAAAGGTCAACCTGCCAAACATTACTGTGTGCATGTAAGACAAAAGCTGGACCTAGATACTTAACAAAAAATCTGTAACAAACAAAAGATGGGATAACAGCTTTTTAACATAATTAGCCTTTCAATATTATCATTAAATGTTAATGGTCTTACCGATATAAACAAAAAACAAAGAGTAAAGAACTATATTAAAAATGTAGAGCCCAAACAGCTATGCTACAGGAGACACATTTGGAAAGAAATGAACATGTGAATTTGGTAAAGAAAGGTTTTCAGGATGGTTATTAAGCAGAATACATGGGACAAAGGAAAAGAGGAGTACCTATATTCATTGCATGAGGAGCTCCAATAGTGATAGAAGGGGATAAAAAAGATAATAATGGTAGATATGCAGTACTAAGAGGCTACTGGCAAGGGTGAAGGATTACACTGGTTTGAATTTATATCTCACCTAAAACTGCTATAATGGCGCTTAAGAAAATTCTGAGAGAAATAATGAGTTTTCAGCAGGGAATATTACTTATAGGTGGGGAGTGGAATTTGATGGGAAAATGTGTCTGGGGGGCCCAGAAGGGAAAATATAACAAAGGAGGGTAGACATTTATGAAAATATTTGGCATGGAAGATGTGAATTCAGTAGTAGGAGTTTGGATTAAATTTAGGTGCATTTAATTGAAAGTTTTGATACACATTCAAGAATTATTTCAGATCACGTACCAATAATAACTAAAATAAAAATACAGGGTAATGAAATAGAAATGAGACAGTGGCATTATTCCACCTATCTGTTGACAAGAGAGGAATTTAAAGAATGAGCAGTGGAGGTTACTCCAGAGTTTTTAGAGAGCACAGAAATTTCTTCTGAAAATATAGCTAGGGACTGGGATAAAATTAAAGTGGATTTTAAAAATACAGTGGAAATAAAGGAAAGAGAGATATGGTTAAAAAGCAACAAGAATTATTTAGAGGGACTAACAAAATTTAATGTATTGCAGAATAGGAGGAATCTCGCCGAACAAGAAGAGGAGCGATTGCAGAGTGCTAAGCAGAAAATAAGGGATTACCTCAATAGTACGTATGAGTTTAGAATGATTGCTGTTAAGCAGCTGTTTTTTGATAATAATGCCAGAGCACAAAAACTTTTAGCACAGTGACTCAGGTAACAGAAAGTAGAAAGGGTTGTTACCAAGCTTAGGGAGCCTATAACAAGGTAGATAACAAGAGATCCTGTAGAGGTACTAGAAATATTTTGGAAATTTTATGAAAGTCTGTATAAATCAGAGAAATATGGAGATCAAAAATAGGTACATGTGGAAATGTTTATGGAAGAATTAAATATGCCAAAGTTAGAGGTAGATAAGGCTCAATTACTAATAGTTCGGATCAGAGGAGATAAAAATGGTGATGTATAACCAATCAACAGGAAATTCCCCAGGAGTAGATGGTATTCCTGTGGAAGTTTAGAAGCAAGGAGGGAAAAAAAACTGATAAAGATCTGGAAGGTTTTGACAGTATTTTAAGAGGAGGAGAAGCACCAACTTCCTAAAAGAAAGTGGTGGTGGCTGTAATACCTAGAAAGGGTAACGACCCATCAGATCCAACTTCATAGAGGCCCATCTCAATTGTAAACCATGATTATGAAGTGTTTATGTCTATAATGGCTAAAGGAATGGCAAAGGTGATGCCAACATTTATAGACATGGATCAATGTGGTTTTATGGAGGGAAGGCAAACATCTGACAACATTAACAGAATATTGATGATCCAGAGGGAAGCTGAATGTAAGAAAATATCACTGTTATTGGTGGGTCTTGATGCAGAGAAAGCATTTGACAGAGTAAGCTGAGAGTTTATGAGCAGAGCAACTGAAGCATTTGCATTCCCTGATAAAATTGTATGGTTGATTAGCAGGATAGATGAGGGATTGGAAGCGAAAATTAAAGTGGTTGGGTTTCTCTCTGATAATTGCTGTTTGAGAAGAGGAACCAGGCAGGGGTGTCCTCTTCAGCCCAGTGTTATTTGCACTATATTTAGAACCATTTGCAAAGAAAATTAGAGACTCAGAAATTCAAAGATACAATTGGTATGGTAGTCAAGAAAAGCTGGCTCTATTTACAGATGTTGTTATTTTATACCTGGTAAAACCAGAAAAGGGCATTTCAGTGTTGTGGAATATGTTGAGACAGTTTTAAATCTTTTTGGGATACAAAATGAATGAAGCTAAAACAAAGGCAATAGTTGTAAATTGTGTATCCACACATGAATTGGTCCAACATTATTCATATGTAAGGGGACATAATAAAATTAAGTATTTAGGAGTGTGGATTAAAAAGGATTCTGGTGTGGCAGCTAAGGATATGTGGGAAGAGACTAAACAAAAGATAATACAAGAACTGCTAATTTGGAAACTCTGTGATATGGATAGCAAGATGCAAGCAGTTGAAATATTTTAGTCCATTTTGTTTTATACACAGGTTAGCCATATGTTTTATCAAACAGAGACATTGTAGATAGCAATTAATAAAGAGCCGAAGGATTTTATCTGGGAGAGGAGAATGGCAACAGTCATTTGGGGGTTAAGCTGATTCTTCCCAATGGGGAAAACTCAAGAAACAAGGGGAGACTGGGATTTTGGATGAAGATCCTTAAGGAGAATAACAATAACCAGGCAGGATATGACATTTATAAAGTAGCAGAAAGTATTCTAAGAGCTAAGTACAGAAAAAGCACCATTGTAGAAACACAACAGCCACACTTCAAAATATCCAAAGGTAAAGTAGGCAATAAACAGCAGGCAGCAGGTAAAATAAACCCAAGTTTAGTGCATAGAGAAACTGGTAAGTGCTTTTGCTATGGAATCAGAACTTCTTCAGTCCCTAATAAAATAGCATCTTCACTGAACATTTATATACAATGTCATAATACACAAACCAATGTTGTTGTTGTTGTGTCTTTCGGCTTTTCCTGGTTAGGGGTCGCCACAGCGGAACTCCGATCCGCTAATGATTGGCAGTAGATTTTTACGTACCGAGTTGCCAGCTCTGACGCACAACCTTTAACGAAGGTACGCCCATTCACGCATGTCTGCACACAGAAGACGCTCTAGCTGAGAATCGAACAGGACGTCTTACTGTGAGGCGACAACGCTACCGCAGCACCACCACCGCAGTATAATACACAAACTAATCAAGAGCTAAAACTAATAAAACAATTAAATAGTTAAAGCTGAATTCACTGAAGAAGTGAACCCAGCCAAAAGGATGTAAACATTACTTTTTCCTTCTCCTTCTGGCTTTTAAAACATGTTTCGAGGGTACATATTCATTCAAGCCTAACCCCATATGACAACGTAATTTGGCTATCCATCTTGCTTCACGTCTTTCTGTTTAATTTTTAACGTTGCCTAACCTAGCATTCTCATATATAATATCTAACACAATAAAAGAAAATGTGTGTGCATTACCTTGCATTAGAACATGTTTATCTAAGGCACTGACAGTGTTACCTTTATTTATACAATATACATGATCCCTAATGCATTCAAGAAACCAACGGTTGGTTTTGCCAGCATGAAATGAGCTGCATTACTCACAGTTAGCTAAATAAACAACGTTCATGGTATCACAGTTAGCCATAACATTTAAAAAATATTTCTTCCCTGTCTGTGGATAAACAAACTTATTACCCTGTCTGACATACTGACAGAAATTACAAGTACCCCATTTTGTGGTACCCTCTACCCATTGTCCATTGCCCAACTTGTCCAGATAACACAACAAACTCTTTAAAAGCACCATATTCCTGTAATAAAACTTAAAATTGCCAACTAATGCTTCAACAGATGAATCAGAAGTTAAAGCATGCCAATTCTTTTTAATTACATCAGTGACATTTTTTATGTCACTAGAAAAAGTCATAGGGACTCTTTAGATGTTGTCCCGTCTAACTTGTCTATGTGGGTTGAGGTGGGGGTCAGAAAATAAGGTCTCCCAACACCCTTCCTAAGCTGTTGGGCACCCCACACATACCCTTAGCAATCTCAGTCCCTTTATACTACCTATCCTCAAAAACATCCTCCAGGGTCACTATAAATTCCTCAAAGTCCTGGTCTGTAACATGTAGTCTAGAGGCCCTTAACATTTATCCCTTCACCACATTCTCAAACACATGGTTAGGATGCATGCTGCTACAATGGACGAAACTCAGTTTGTAACAATCCTTCCTGTAAAGGCTTGTAATAAGTCTATTACTACCAGGCTCTCTCTTCACCATAACATCCAAATAGGATATCTTAGCATGGGACTTAGTAGTAGTGAACCACAAACTGTCGGTTTTTTGAATGCAATAGGGATCATATATAGTATAGATAAAGGTAACACTGTCAATGCCATAGCTAAATATATTCAGATGCAAGGTAATGCACAGAGGTTTTCTTTTATTGTGTTAGATGTTATATATGAGAATGCTAGGCTAGGAAATATTGAAAATGAAACAGAGAGATGTGAAGCAAAACGGATAGCCAAACTACTGCATGTTCTCATATGGGGTTAGGCGTAAATGAATTTGTACCCTTGAAACCTGTTTTAAAAGCCAGAAGAAGAAAGAACAAGTAATATTGCCATCCTTTTTCTGGGTTGACTTCTTCAGTGAGTTCATCTTTAACTATGTAGTTGTTTTATTAGTTTTAGCTCCTGATTGGTTTGTGTATTATGACATTGTTATATAAATGTTCAGTGAAGATGCTATTTTATTAGGGTCTGAAGAAGCTATGATTCCATAGTGAAAGTACTTACCAGTTTGTATATGTATTAAACTTGGATTTATTTTACCTTCTGCCTGCTGTTTGCTGCCTACTTTACCTTTGGATATTCTGAAGTGTTACTGCTGTGTTTCCACACTGGTGCTTTTTTTTGTACTCGGTTTTAGTTCCTGGCTACTAGTGTGGTTTGTCTGCTGGTGGAATTGTTGTGTTTTATATTTTAAGAACTGAGCCAACATGGGAATGGAGAAGGGAGATTCTACCAATAGGGATAACTGCAATTAGGGATACAGACAATAGGCAAGAGGGGACTGGAGTTTATTCCAGAAAACTGGTAAAAGAAACAAGTTATTGGGAGCAAATAATTAGAGAGGGAAAGATAATAGAATGAGAAGAGAGAAGGAATTTATTTGGATTGCATCAAAGAGATTGCCATCCCTATCAAGGATTGATATCAGAGTGTAGGCCAAGAAAAATAAGGAGAGGGATCCTCAGAAAAAGGCCAGCACTGATAGAGTTTTATTAGAATCTAAAAGAGATGCTGCTGTTAAAAAAATAAATAATTATTAGAGCAGACAAAATATTGCATGATAACTATAAGAATCAATCCAAGGAGGTTAGAAAGGATTGGAAGACTGGGAAGAGAGAGACTGGATAAGCAATTCACAAAGAAACAATGGGGATAAATGTATGTCTCCCAAATATGCAAAAAAGTCTAGAAGATTTAGGATCTTTATTTGGAAGTGTTTAAATAGGTATGTTTATACCCTAAGTAGACTCCAAATAATTTTTCTGCAGGTTGTCAGCAAATGTTGGAGGTGTGATGGGAAAGAAAGAGGTAACTGGGAACATATTTTCTAAGAGCGTAACAAGCTGGCAAACTTTAAAGATTCCCTGCAGACTGCTCTGTCAGAGATATTGGGTGAAGAAATTGGTGCAACTAAAGAAATGATGTTTGAGCTATGATACAGCATCTGAATTGCCTAGACATAGTAAGGCCTTGCTGAGTATAATTATGGTGGCTACCAAAAAAACAATTACTAGAAAATAGAAATCAAAGTCTAAACCAACTTTACTAGATGTAGTGAATATAGTAAAAGAGATAAAACAACTGGAATTGGGATCTTTAGAAAAGGGTAGGGACAAATTACATAGAAAAAAATGGGAATTGTGGGAACAATGCATGCAGAGGAGGAAAGAGGTTTAAAAAAAGCCAGATTTGAATGAGCTATGTAATGTTTGACTGATAATGACCGGATAGATCATAAGTGATGTATAATGTTTGCAACTACAATTAGGTCAACATGATTTGTGATGTATAATGTTTAAATTATGTCAGTATGGTTTGTTTTCATTTAAATAAATGTGTGCTTACCTATGTCATATGTGATAATTTAATAAAGATGTTTCTTGTTTAAAAAAAAAAAAAACAAGCGACACCGACATACCACTTTCTGTCCAGGCTGGGCATGCTCTGTCAGTCAACCGAGACGCAAATCGAACCTAGGTCACCCGTGTTGTAGTCAGTTTTATCTCTCTCTCTCTCTTTATACCACCACAGCAACATAACAGGATATGCATTGGATCAACTTTCACTGTTACTCTAATGTAGTCTAGGACACCCATGGTAATGGCCCAGACCACAGCCTTCATTGCTCCTTCCGTGCCCGGAAACACTCGTTCCACTGTGCTATACTGAGGAGCTGGTTGTGGTGACACTAACTGATTGGGACAGAGTATGGGTAGGAGCAGTACTGCGATGTGTCTGTCTGAACATGACTGATGGTTTCTGAATAGGCTGACTAAAAACATTGCAGCATGAGAATGATGTCTAAGGGCCATGTATGGGACTACTGACGGGGGAGGTTCTGCTTCTCCTCACTGGCGGTAACCTGCTCATGAAGGTCAGGGCATGTAAGACCTGCTTCGTACTATGGCACTGCTCTAGCACCACCATTACAAAGCTTTCAACAGAGTGTGCACCAGCTACCATGCCATCATGCTGTACAGCCAATACTGCTGTGAAGTCTCCATGTCTGGTGTGCTACATGATCAGTAACATCGCATGTAGCATGGTCAGCTGGTGTGCTACATGATCGATAGCATGGGTAAATGCGTGCAGGTCAGTGCCATGATGTTGCTGTGAATGTACATGTGCCTGTAATATTAAGTGCACACCCTCTGACACACATCCATACACATCAGCTACACTTCCACGTTTATTTCAACAGACAGCATTAGTCTGTTGTGGCAATGAGCCACCATTACTACCAGACTCAACACGGGACAGCAGGTCACAGTCATCACCATGTCCAACATCCAATGCCCTTCCATCATGAAAATGGCTGGCTACACTATCCCCCCCATCAGAAGTTATACCATGACAATGATCCCAATGTAATGCCCCATGGCCATTGGCCAAAATATCAGAGTGATGCACATCACATACCATCTCGGGATCAGTGGATGGGCTACTGGAGGAGGCAGATACTGGATATGATACAAACAGAGACAGATGAAATGTGTCATATAGATTTAAAGAAGTCAAATAATGCAGGATATGACTGACATAATTAGACAAGTATTTAACTGAACTGAAATTATGATGATATGGACGCACCACATCAGTATGGTTGTGGGAAGTGCTGAGGCCCTATAGAGCAGAGATAAGCCATGCCAGTCATATATCAAACAAATATGAAGGACAATGTTAAAGCAAGCATATATGATGACATATCTGACATGTCTTCCTCTGACTCTACCACCACTGCCACTCACATACAAAACAAGACATGTACACAAGAAGTTAATAGTAAGCACATATACAAGATCATGTGGCATTTAACATGATGTGTAACACACAACAAATAAGATATAGACATACCAGATGGGCAACGATGTTTTGCAGATTGTAACTGTCCTAGGCTGGTGAACAAGGGCACATTAGTCATGAAAGTCACAGTTGTACTTAATATTGAAATATAGCAACTATATAGATTTCCTTACCAGGTGTGTCCTCCCCATTTGGGGACTGAAGCATCTGACATAAAGCAGAACCTTTAGTTTAAAGTGGAACACAAACAATAGGTGAATATACACCTGTGTCATAACAGCAGGCAGATGAATGCAAAGGCTAGTGATCACTCTAACAGACTACAGACACATGTACCTGATGCATGTCTTCAGTGGCCTGATGTTGATTGGCCTATGCCCATGGAAAACATAATAGTAAAGATGGTCCTGACATTGTTTTCTATGCATTGTTTAACTAATATAGCATGCTAAAAGACCTACAGTGTCTTTTTGCATCTGGAATGTTCCTATGTACACGACATTGTTCTACTGCTGTGACATTCATAAAACAGGTGAGATGTACAAATGTATTTCCATGAATAACAATGAGATTATGCTGCTGTGTTTGTGCATATTAGACATACCTGTACATCCTGGAACACCTGCCTTAATTCCTCCCCTGGGTATATGACAATCCTGGTAGGTGTTATGGTTGGATGCCAGGAATGTCATTGTCTCAGCCAGGGAGGCAATGGTGGCCCACCTCCAGTGGCATTTATCTCCCTCTCATAGTGGTAGAGTCTGTTGGATGCATGGAGTATCATTTCAGAGCAATGGCAAGAGCAGGCCTCACTGGAGCAGTTGTGTCCACCCAAAGCATTAACCATTTTTATGTTCCTCCACACATGTTGTCTTCAGACAGAATTGTCCATCTGTTCAAGCAAATTTCCACCATGCTGCTGCCACATCACCTTAATAATTATTTATTTTTCCCTTGGGGAAAATTTGTGGTGCCTATTATGGCTTGACATTTGGAAAAAAGGTGATATGCACATATAAGATATTATATAGGCATACCTCTCAAATATTCATATTTTTGCAGAATGCCCAGATTTCTGCCTCTTATTTTTGGTTTGTTCCTCATAAAATCTGTGTTTTTTTGGAAAATTGTTGAGAACTGAAGTCACTAAATAATATGAAAAAATGATAGACTTTTGAATTTTAGACTTCATATCCTTCAGAAAATATATAATAATGTAAAAGCTGTCATTCTAGCAACTTTCTAAGTTTATAGGAGCGATATTTAAAGTCTGTTTCTGTTTTTGGGTCTTTGTCCCTCCAGTGTTTCTGGCTTTTCCAGTTTTCTTGTGCTGAGAGGTTGAGAGGTATGTGTACAGGAGGTGCACTTTTTGACAGGTCAACCTTTAAAGCATATCTCAATGTACTATCCAAAATATACAGCACAATTCTATGCAAAAAATCAATATCATTTTATTACCATCATGTTCAGGTAAGCATATGGAACATTAAAGACATGCATCAGTGGCTGATTATACATCATAACCTCATCAACCTACATGTGCAGTGCCATCAATCCATTCCACGTTAGGATATGTCATATATGCAGAGGTAAGATTAGAACACACGGTGTAGGATATTTTGACAAGTAAGAGCTAATCACATAACCACTGCACCACTACGTCTCTAGTACAAAAATGGTACTGTCACAGTTATGTGCTGTTACAGTTATGTGCACAGCTAACTGCAACCACCAAGTCAACATCAACAATGTGGGATATGTCACAGATGTCAGTGTAGTCAGTGACAAAGATCAGCACAAATGTATCATTTAAGATACATGTAAAAAAACAAGGCAGAACAAGATATGCTTATGAAAATGACCGTGTCAGCAGCAATGGCTAGATGTGAAAACAACAAACAAGTTATATGCTCAGCCATCTTGAGGTCTCTCCAATCCCATTGAATGGGATAACAGCTTCGACTATAGGAAAAAGTATCAGTGAATATCAGGAAATCATAATTTGAATGCAGAATTTGCGGACACCCCTGTAAATCAAAATTATCCACAAATCATAATAAAGGGGTCTGTCATACTTCTCAACATTTTAGTGCAAGGAATCTGGACAAAGCCACATATAATGGGAGGGGGGGGAAATGCCCTAAAAGAGGGACAGATTTTAAATATTGCTCTTATAACCTTAGAAAGTTGATATAATAATGGGATTTGTCTTAGCATGTTTTTTTTTCTGAAGAATATGATGTCCAAAACTCAAATATATGTCATTATTTAGCAACTTGAATCCTCAGATAATCCTAGTGATTTGCCAGAAAACCACCAAATTTATGAGAAACAGACCAAAAATATGTGGCAAAAATCTGGACAATCTGCAAAAATCTGGACAGTTGAGAGTTGTGAAAGTTGTACAGATGAGGTTGCATTACTAACAGATATGGGTGGATTCTGTCCATATCTGCAGTTCACCATGGCTGGTTTGCTAGTAGACATACACTTGCATGTGGGATGAACCTCCCTGGTAATGATGGACATGTAGCCATATGCATGTATATTGGGGAAGTCTACCGTTTGATGTAAATAATTGATGTGCAGACACTTTCTCAAATTGAAGATGCATGAAATAAGGGTTAGAAGGTTCACAAAGGGCACTGTGAACACAGCAGAGTGATACTGAACACTGTAGTTTAAAAGAGCAATACAAGCAGCTGACCTCATGATAGCTTACCTTATTGATAGGTCTACTCAGGCAGTTAAAGCTAACATAATTAATGTTGTTCTCGTTGTTGTTGTTGTGTCTTTCGGCTTTTCCTGGTTAGGGGTCGCCACAGCGGAACTCCGGTCCGCTAATGATTAGCAGTAGATTTTTACGTGCCGAGTTGCCAGCTCTGATGCACAACCTTCAACGAAGGTATGCCCATTCACGCATGTCTCCACACAGAAGACACTTTAGCTGAGAATCGAACAGGATGTCTTACTGTGAGGCGACAACGCTACCACAGCACCACCACTGCAGTCCTAAAGCTAACATAATTAATGAGGTTCACTAAAATACAACGTTTTGGAATGATATCATCAAATGTATAGGCCACAGATGATTACACATTTTGTCATTATCCGTAATTCTTCGTGAATCTACCTAAAATATATTAGTCCTGTAATAATTATTCACATGTATTTCTTTACTGATTTACACAAATGTAAGAGCAATTCAGGTCATCAAGGCCTTCAATATGAGTGTGTGACAGATGGTGGCCTCATTCAATATCACACAATCATTATCTTAAAAATTATAGACATGAATGACACACATTGATATCTTATCCACTTAATCCAAAGATATCAACGTGTGTCATTCATGTCTATAATTTTTAAGATAATGATTGTGTGATATTGAATGAGGCCACCATCTGTCACACAACACAAGTCAATATGTCCATTTATTTTTATTACATGTCAGAGATCTACACATTCTCACACATCTCTCTCTGTCTCACATCATTCTATGTATATGTTCATAGATACTGTAGATCAGAGTGTGTGATGTACCTTTAAGAAGCATTCCAGTCAGTGACACGTGCACATAAGTACTGAGCACGTGCAAGCAAGAGTGCCATTTTGAGTTAGCAGCCAGGGTGAAAGCATGTATAAGTGTAGCGGTCAGTCAGTTTGTTTTAGTTTAATGTTCCTGCCTTCCACCCTGATGTGTTTGTGTGTTATAAACTAGTTAAACGAACACCCAAGCCTCATCATCTTATTCAGATACACAAGACGAGCGACATGGTTTCAGAATGGGATCCAGAGTCAAAACCATGAGGCACACAGTAAGAAATGGAGGAATATACAGAAATGGATCCTCCAAAGGTCAAATGACTCGCAAACAGGTAAGAAATCAATTCCAGGTACTAAAACTCACTTAAATGATTTTTTTCACAATGAATATAAAACAAAGCATTCAAAACACTCAGAACGAATTTCTAATTAAACAAAATGTCTGAAACTGCAATATACTGATACAAATATTCAAAATAATTATGAAAATGTTTGAAACAATATCTGAACCACATAAAATGTATAAAAAAGGGAAAATGGGCTTATTTTTCCACAATGAAGTAATTTTCGCATTAACTAAAGCTATTTGAAATATCTGAAGTGTGTAAAGTGTTGGCAAGTGTTTGTAGTATTACAGTACAGTTATTTTGCAAAGTACAGTCTTTCAAAGATATTATTGTGCATTTGAATATTATTGCAAGTACCTGGTGTGTGTGCATGTTTGTACATAATGACAAGGTCCAAAATTGCATTGTGTTTAAATGTAATTTGTTGGCATGGCGGAAGGATTTTGCTGACCAAATCCTCTTATATTTGATAACAATATTGCAGAAAATTGGAGAGTGTTTGAGCAAGAGTGTGATATTTTCATACAGGCTGCTTTTTCTGCCAAAGACACATATACAGAAGCATTTATTCTGCTTCATTTTGCTGGTTCAGAGGCCATTGAAAGAGAGTATTCATTTGTGTATGCACCTGCTGTGATTGCAGGGGAGGGGGAAGACCACCATATTGTGGTACTGGCTGAAATGCAGGAAGATCCTAAGTGCTTGAAACATAAATTTAGAGAAACGTGTAACCTCCAAATAAATATTACGACAGAAAGGCACTTATTTTACATAAGAGATCAGAAACCTGGTAAAAAATTTGCAGCATATATAATCGACTTGAAAAATAAGGCAAAAACATGTAGATTTGGTGATCTAAGTGATGAGCTGATAAAAGACAGGCTTGTGTGTGGTGTTAAGAAAGATTTTGCTTCAAGACAGTGATTTAATGCTGAACAAGGCCATTGAGATCTGTCAGATATACAGGCCTACAGAAAAGCACACAAATATGCTTACAAATGAGAAAAGCCCTGCATGGCTCCTTCTAATGCTAATGTTGATAGTATGCAGCATGAGGTTAAAAGATACATGCCTAAGGGTGTGGTAACTGTCACTCATCTTGTACATACTAAGAAGATGATGAGGCTTGGGCAGTCATTTAAGTAGTTTATTGTATACAAACACATCAGGGTGGATGGCAGGAACATTAAATGTAAACGGACTATCTGACTACTACATACATGCATGCTCTCACTCTGGCTGCTCACTCAAAATGGCACTCTTGCTTGCACATGCTCAGTACTTATATGCACGTGCCTACTGACTGGAATGCTTTTTAAAGGTACATCACACACTCTGATCTACATCCTCCCTCTTTACTGACTCATATAAGCAATGAGATTTCAATACGCATGCAATTTATACAGACAATAATAAACAAAACAACAGTCATGTCCAAGTTGCCGAGTATTTGGAACTAGGTCTGGAGATGGGACCTGATCTCATAACGTAATACTTAGGACTGGGTTTAGCAACAGGGACAGTCACCAGGCAATGTTCTGCTTGAGGACAGTCAGGGATTTTCTCAGGAATGTCCTCTGGAACAGGCACATTGGACAAGTCACTCTGAGAATTAGACTCTTTGTCTCAGGCAAGATGCTGTAACACTGGTTCAGACATTGGTAATAAATGTTTCTGATTTCATTTGAATCCCATTCCTTGTGATTCCACAATGTATGGTCTGGGCTGTTGATATAAACTTTCCACAAATCTGATGCAATTAAAACCTTCTGACGTCTGCATCCTCATTATCTCCCCTTCACTTAATGAACTGAGTGGTTTGCTGGTCTTATCATAGTAGGACTTCTGGGATAAATGCTTTTTCAGCAGTTGTGGTTTCACTGGTCTGTTGTTTTTAGGACATGGAACCAATAAATTGCTGCTGATTGCCAGTGTGGTTCTGGTTTGTCTTGATAAAAGTCTCTGGGCAGATGAACCAAGATGATTATCACGAGGAATGTTTCTGAGATGTATCAGGTTTAGAAAAACACCAGTATTGTCACATTTGTATTTCTCTAACAGCTCTTTTTTCACTTTGAACTGCACATTCAGCCAAACCATTTGACTGTGGGTACTCAGGACTGTTGATGTGCCTTTGTAGTATTACATACTGAATACAATGAAAGTACTTTCTTGATATCTTTTGACATAGAAGGCCAAAATACTAGTCCTCTCGTCCTTCTTTTGGTAGAATCAGTTCCAGGGTAGCCATGATGCAAGATTTCAATGCACTCGTGTTGTAAAGATTTTGGAACAATCACTATTGGATCTTTCATGATGATACCATTGTCTGATGAAATCTGATATCTGTAGGGAAAATACTGTTGCACTTTTACTGGTAAACAAGATTGTTTTGAAGGCCATCCTCAACTGATAAAGAGGTTTAACTTCTGGAGAACTGGATCTGAAGCTGTATGAATTCTAAGCTCATCAGGACATGTCTAAGAAAAATTTCTCACTTCCATGACTTCAAAATCAAGTTGCTCATTGTTAAGCTGTTCTGTATTTTTTTTTTTTTTTTTTTTTGGGGGGGGGGGCGGTCTGGATAAGGTATCAGCAAGATAAAGAAGTTTGCCTTTTGTGTAAACAAGATTAAATTTGTACTTTTGCAATTTGAGCATCATGCATTGCAATCTAGCAGGAGCTGTGTGCATTAGCTTTCTCAGAACAGAACTAGAGGTTGGTGATCAGTTTCTATCTGGATAGGTCGACTATAACTATAATCATGGAACTTCGAACATGCAAACACAATTGCCAAAAGCTCTTTCTCAATCTGGGCATATTATATCTCAGTTTGGGAAAGAGTACTTGATGCATAGGCTACTGGTCTACCATGATGAAGAATGACTGCACCTAAACCAAATTTAGAAGCATCACAGGAAAATTTCTTCTGAAGATAAGGACACCAGGGGAAAAGGACCTATGCCAACAGCTTGCATTAAAGAACTTTCATCTAACTGGGAGAAGGTGCAGACTACAGTCTTGGAGTTGCACCCCAACAGACATGACATCAACAGGATGATGGACTTGTTTAACAACACAATAATGCAGCACTTCAAGACCATCCATGAAAAAACAGGAAGACACAAGTCACCCTGGACAATTTTTTTTCACATACACCTGACAAAAAACAGAGGGAACAGGGAGGACAAAGTGAAGAAGACTCCCCTTCCAACAACTAAAGACTAAGTGGACTCTATAAATAGTGTAAATATGGTGACTCATGTTCAGTTTTTGGTATGGACACTGGTGGGGCTGGGCAGAAGGAATGGGCACAAGTGTATGATGCTGACTCACCTGAATGAATGAGCCAAATAGGGTAGCCACTGGCAAAGTACTGGAGAGGGAGTAAAAAAACAGACACACCAGTATACACTGTATTATTTGTTATTATTTCTTTTGGGGTGTGGATAAGAAAGTGTTGTAAGATGTTTTAAGTTATGATGTTATTATTTCTTTTGGGGGTGTGGATAGGAAACTGTTGTAAGATGCTTTAAGTTATAACTTATATCACATTAAAGTGAACTAAATAAAACAATCATAATCAGAGCAACAGATACTCATTTCATAACTGCTATTGCACAATGATGTAATGAGCATGCATTTTAGCTGGACAGGAAACATGTTAGCCTGCATGCTTATATGGATTTAACATCAAATAAATTTGCATGTGACATGTGAGACATAGTTTTAGGAATTTACAGTAGTCCTGCATTCCTCCTCCATCACTCCTCTGAATCCTCTCCTCCATTTAAGAGATGTTCTACACTTCAATCATGGTGAGGCACATTTTTTAATTTTTTTATGTATTTTTTAATTTTGTTTGGGTCAGGAAAGAATTAAACCATTTTCCATAAATTTTTTATGGGAAATGGTGTTTCGCAGTTCAACTGCTTTGCAATTAAACTGCCATTCCAGAATGGATTACACTTGAACTGTGAGGTACCAAGGCTATAAACCAAGGAAAGGTGCTACACACAGCCTAGCTAGACCTCACAAATGCCTTTGACACCATTCCCCATTCTGGTATTATAGACAAGCTCACCAGCCTGAACATAAACCCCTATGTGACAAGATGGGTTACCAACTGGCTCATGGACAGAACCCACATGGTGAGAGTTGTGGGAGCTAGGTCCAACTCTAAACCAGTTACAAGTGGTGTTCCCCAGGGCTCAGTCCTAGGACCCCTCCTGTTCGGCATATACTTCTCAGAGGTACAGACAAGCACAGGACAATTATGGCTGACTAGGTTCACAGATGAATGCAAACTAGGGGCTATAATTGACTCTCTGGCTGACACAGACATCTTCCAAAAGGGTCTCACTGCGATGAATACCTGGTGTCAAAATCATGGCCTCAAGCTAAATGCCAAACAGTGCATAGTCATCCCCTTTGGAAAAAACAAAGTTCCCACAAACTACCACATAGGTGGTAGTCCCCTAAATACAGAAGACATAATAAGGGATCTGGGGACCCAAGTATATAGTAATCTCTCCTTTGATTGCCAAAGTGGTTAGAAAATCCTTCTATGTGGCCCACTTTATCACAAAAGGGTTCGCATCCTGATCAAAAGAGGTCATTGTGCCCCTCTACTCATCACTCATCAGACCCATCATAGAGTACAATGCCCCTTTTAGGATGTACCTTACAAGACACCTGCAACAGCTGGAAAGACCACAGAAATACCTCACCAAGAGGATCACTGGCCTCAAACAAATGCCCTATGCAGCTTGACTGAAGAAACCCCAGCTGTACTCGGTTGCATGCTGCCTACTCAGAGGTGATCTCTGACATACAAGGCCATGTCCAACGCAGAATTGATGGACATGCTCCACCTAAAGAAAACCATATCCCCTCGAGCCACATGCTCTAGGGATCTAAACCTCACCACAACAATAAATAGGACATGCTAAAGGGATAGATTCCTGTCCCAGAGACTTTCCATGTTTTGGAACAAGATTCCAATCCACATTAGGCAGAAATCCTTGCTAACACTCTTCAAGAGAAACCTTGACTAGTGGATGGTAAACAGAAAGTTTACCCCGGGGATCACTTCAGTGGCTCTGCTGGACAGAGGCATAGGGAACTAATCTAAGGGGGCGGCGAAAGCCAGCACATTCTGGCTAGGCTTATAAATGCCTTCGGGCAGATAGCCTAGTACCTACCTATGAGCCTATGAACCTATCACCTGTACCATCAATCTCCATGTACTGTTCTGTGTCATATACCTACCATTAGTCATATTCCTTTTAGTATGACTGTCACAGTTTGCAACACTGCAGCACTGCTTTGTGCATTGGTATGCAATGTATTATTGAAGTATATCATAGCTAGTAAGCATCCCTACCCTGTTTGTCATCTTTTCTTAACTCCTGTGGTAGAGTTCATATCCATGCTGTCTGTGCACCTCACCTGTTCTTTACGTATATTACCAACATTTGTCTTTCATGTCTTGTGATATTTGTTATATGTTTATATCCACATACCCCCTCCCCTTTACGTGTCTTTTCCATACCTTCAATTATCCCAAAAAGGGACCTACCCCACAAAAAAAAAACTGCCCATGACCCTCTTATTCTCCCTCCAACCTTCCAGTTCCATCATCCCTCTTGTGTACCCCTCTTATTCACCTTCATCCCACATCTGCTTTGCTATCACTTTGTTTCCTTGGATGTGTGCATTACGTTTGATCCCCACACATGTCCCACACCCATTGTTAGTTATTGTTAGCACTGACGATGTGGCCACGGATGACACTTCACCATGAATAATAATTTTTTGTTATTTGAATTGTTACAGATTACAATAGATTCAGCAAATGATAATGCATGTGTATATTTTCATCTGCATTTTGGGATGATATCCTTGACATATTGCAGATATTTGAAGTTTTACGGGACTATTGCTGATGCCCATTTGTCTTCAGTCAGTGTTTTCCACATATTAATAACCTGTTCTGTTCAGGCTGTCTACCTGCCACAGACATCCATTGCCAATGCAAATATATCACTTTACTGTGGAATATGATTTTGCAATACCTGACTGGAGCTGCACTGACATCACTGGTTATTTGTTCTGCCTGCATTACACTGAGTTATTCTTATTAGACCAGGGAACATTTGCATACTACTTGCATTGCCACAAATCTTGCATGGAACTTCGCATATTCCATTGAATTCCATGAATCTTTCCTAATATGGCCCTATAATTTTCATGTCACTAAACTCAACCATTGCTCAGTTGAAGTGTTTTATATTCTTAACATATGGAAAACTGAAAAATAGTTATCCTGCTACATACATCTAGTTCCGCCACTTCTTATAACAGTTTTCATCCCATTACCATCTTATCAACATTTATTTATTTATTTATTTCACATTTGTTAACTGGGTTAGTCCAACTGGGTAAGAAATTACCCATTTTCAGTGGTGACCCGAGGGGAACAGCCCCGAACAAAACATACAAATACATACAAATAGAGACAAGTTAATAATATAAAGAGCAAAACAAACTTATGGATACAATGGATAAGAAAAATAAATAACATTACCTATGAGCTTAGGAAAAAGGTATTACCTTCCAGATCTTACACCATCTAACTGACCATAAAATACACTGTGACTCCCACTTCTGGTCCTGTCATAGTACGGAGACTCCTATGTTTGGCTGATTTTATTTGCAATAGACTACATTTAGGTAAAAGCATTGATCTCCTGTATCTTGAAGTGGCGGTGGTGCAGCGGTAGCGTTGTAGCCTCACAGCAAGAGGTTCTCCCGTTTGATTCTCGGCTGGAGCGCCTTCTGTGTGAGGTCTGCATGTCCTCCCCACGGTCGAGTGGTGTTCGAAAGACATGCGTGAATGGGCATGCCTTCGTTGAAGGCTGGGCATTGGGCTGGCACCTCGGCACCATGAAAATCGACTGCCAATCATTAGCGGACCGGAGTTCCGCCGTGGTGACCCCTAACCAGGAAAAGCTGAAAGAAGAAAAAAAATTGATCTCCTGTATCTTAACTTCTCTAAAGTTTTACACAGTGTCAATCATTTCAACATCTTACACCATTTAGCTGAATGTGGTCTGCCCCAAACCTCATTATGCTTGCATATGAGTGACCTTCAGGAGAGACTCCAAATAATCCAGTGAACAAATGAACTCTTGCCCACTGTGCCAGTCACATTTTGAGTCCACCAAAGATTTATTCTAGATCCACCACTCCTTACCAAATCAATATGTGTCTGAATCCTGTTGTTACTTGAATGGTATCCAGTAAATTGTATCCTGTGACCTGATATAACTATAAATAGTATAGATACATTTTTAATCAATTGTAAAATTGATTAAACAAACGTGGACTTTTCAAATGCATACAAAGATAAATGCACTAATCTGTGGTTATTTTAAGACTTATTGAAACAAAAATATGCCATAAGATATGTTAGCAGTTTTGGATTTACTCTTTCACAATGTATAAAATATGACCTTTGTCTGAGAGTCTTAAAAATCAAGCTAAAGATTTTTCACCTCAATGAATAATGATTCAGTAAATAACACTATTTTAAAAATAACATTTCTAGATGTCACTCCTATTGAAATGGACAAATCAGTAAATGGTTTAGAATTACTGTAGGCTAAGACATAACATTTGAACTATATGTCATTTATGTCACATAAAGAGCTCACTAGGGCTTGGTAATTAATGACATATCATGATATGTCATATCAGCTACAGCTTATCAGCATACAATGCTGCTACAAGCTTCTTGGATCTTAACCAGCCTTCACATCTCCCATCCTGTTAAAATGACACAAGGTTACGACTGAGTGGCAGAATTTATATAAGGTTATCACCATTATACCCATCTCTGCTGTTCTCTCAGATTCCTGAATGGCTTAATTAATTTCAAACTAAATTTAAACACAGTGCACTTAAAGATTGTCAACTCAGTTCTTTACTCCTTAGATAAATGCCTTGCTCTCTCCTCATTGATTAAACTGCATATTCCAGTGCAACCCCCCATATGGTACAGTTCTATAGAAAGTTCCTGAGATCTGATAACAGATTTGGTTACTCTGCCTTCTGAAAGGTAATATCTAAAGTAAGGAATAATATTAATTTGTGAACAAGAAAAAAAGCACAGTGTCAACTTTTCAAAAATGTTCTTCTTATTCATTTGTTTCCCAGTTGATCCTCCTGTTTCAGTCTATGCCAAAACACAAAATCTAGCCTAGCAATACGTGTCCTGCTTTCGCTCCATATTAGTCATCCATCCCTTATATGTCTCCTAGCATATCCACTATTTCTTATCACCTTATTTCCTTTGTAAAATAGTAAGTTATGCTGATTACATGACTTCTGACACCATCTCAGCTTAGCCTATACCTACATTATTTCTGAAGTACAACTAATTCCATTTTCTTCAACATTATTTTTGCTAATAATGCAAAGAGTTAGTCAATGCATGTGCATTTTCACTTTGTTATTACTTCTATATCTGCAAGAAAATCTTTGCTTATTACAATATTTGAAATACTAATGTAACTGTAATGTCTTACTGGAGCTTTTCTCCATGGACCTCCACTGAAAATGGCCTCTGAACAGTAGGAAATTCCTGCTAAACAAACAGAAGTATGTAAAATAAGTGTTTAAAAGTGCTGTTGATTAGTTGTAAGGGAACACTGAAAATATGTCAGCCAATATGTGGGAAAAATGGGTAGCACTGACCAAAAACTGAATGATTGGTGAGAACCATGTTGTTGTTTCTCTTCCTAGGAGTGAAAGAAGAATCTGAAGGAAGCACCAAGCATTGCACCAAATATTACAAAACTGTTCTACTTGGGAGGTGGGAGCTGTGTGTGGATTATGTGTGGACTGGAAGACTGAAAATTGAATAAATCGACTGGAAGATTACACCATGCAAAAGACAGGTGAAAAGTAGATATATAAGCTCTCTGTGAAGGAGCAAAGACAGAACAATAAGACAAGAAATGCAAAACACAGGATCAGAAAGAAAAAAAAAAACGAGTGCCACATGTAATATTACATTTAAAGTAGATTTTATTAGCGGTAATAGCCAAACACATATAGCCAGTAAAATGAGTAATTATGAGACAAGGAGGGTATGGCTTGAAGCAGTTAATTTTTCAATGTATTCCATGTGCTTTGTTTCATAAGATTTACTGGAAGGAGAGCACATTATTTATCAAGATGTAACACATGGCTGCTATCATCTGTAAATGATAATATATAGTATGTGTGTGAGATATGTTGAGTATGCTACTGCAGTGTAACCTGAGTTACAAGTTACTGCATGTACATAATTATGATTGTTTTCGAATTTTAGCATTCAGTTTCCCAGTTAGTTTATGATTATTCTCCCTTAAGTAAAATAATAAAATACTGCGTGTCTGGAATGGAAAGTAATTATTCAGTAATCACTGAAAGGTCTTGAGTTGTGCATTATTTAGCCAGGAATGCTGCAGTGATACTACAAGGGCTTCTAATAGAAGCATGTGTGCCATACCTCTCAACCTCTTAGAGCAGAAAATCTGTTTAAAGCCTTAATAAAAGTGGGACAAAGGCCCAAAATAGGGACAAATTTTAAATATTGTTCTTACAAACTTAGAACGTTGATAGAATAACAGGTTTTTCATTAGCATGAATTTTGTGAAGGATATGAAGTCTGAAACACAAATGTCTGTCACTGTTTTCTAACTTCAGTCTTTATTGATTTACTACTAATTTGCCAGAAAACCACAATTTTATAAAAAAAAAACAGACCAAAACTGTGAGGTCAGAATCTGGATATTCTGTGAAAATCTGTATAGTTGAGAGGTATGATGTGTGCAAGTACCACACATCTTACATCACCACAATTAAATATTACTCGTATACCTAAACCATCACATTAAAACAGATTTATTGAGCAGTCATTTACTTGGCAAACATTTTAAAAGAAGACTTACTAAAATAGTTAATTGTGTGTGGGTAAAGTAGGATTTACTGACATGGCTATGCTTTTCAGACAGCTGAAATAATGCAATTTATTTCTCAAAAACACAATTCTTTTATTTTACTTACAGTCAGATTTACATTTGCTCGATGAAGGTTACTTGGCATTTTCCTAAAGCATACTTCTCAACCGTCCAGATATTAGCAAAATGCCCAGATTTTGCCATATATTTTTGGTCTCTTCCAGGATAAAATTTCTGAAGTTTTTTTGGGCAAGTCATTAAAGACTGAAGTCACTAAATAATGACTGATATTTGACTTTCAGACTTCATATCCTTGAGACAATGTATGCTATTGCAAAACTTGTTAATCTGGCAACTTTCTAAATTTATAAAAGCAACATTTAAAATCTGTCCCTGATTTTGAGCCTTTGTTCCCCATTATTTTTGGCTTTGTCCAGATTTCTTGGACTTAGAGGTTGGCAGTAGTCATCACTAAATCTCATTAAAATACAAAAAAGTAGTTTACAAGGAGCACTCATCCAAGCTTTTGAACATCTTCTGATCCTCTCTTCTGCACGTAAAGTCCCTTTTTTGTCTCAGGTTGAATACTTTGCTTGTGTTGTGCAATGAAGGGCTTCTTGTTGAAATTTTGAGAACTGGAATTGTGATAGGCTGAAATAACATGACAGGTTGTGTTACGTCAGTGACCCCTGCACCCTATTGTAAGTGTTTCATGCTGACATCCCCTATTCTAAATATATTACTTCCAATGCTACTGTACCTCAGAGAAAAGGGTAAATCAAAGGCACTTTTCAAACTTTTGGTTTGTAACAATTGCAACCTCAAAAACTATAATGGGAAGAGTTCAGATTTGCGAGATGTAATGGATATCTGTCTGCAGAATCACTGTGGTGTCTGTAAGAATTCTGTATAATATGAATTGGCACTACAGGCGAAAGAACTAGAATGAAACCTGAGATATCAGATTGCAGTAGCAATTTAATCAAAATAATTAATGGCCTCCATTACTACTGGCCAGAATTTTAGCAATAGTCCACTCCTGTATGGAGATAAAGCAAGGTTTTCTCACAGTTGGTGTTATTTGATCATGAGGGTGATTAAACAAAGCCAGCTGTCAATAAATCCTGCTTTACTCACACACAGGAGTGGATTAATGCTATTATACAATGACATTATTTAAAACACGCTTACCTTTTCTAACTAATGTAAATGCATACATTTTCTTTAGTGCTCTTCTACTGTCTCCTGGTAGCTTTGGGCATCTCAGATGTTTACTGCATAAGCTTTAAACATGTACATTGGCAATGTAGATTGACATTTCTGTTTTTTTTTAATTAAACAACTGAGTTCACATCATTTGTAAATTGTATACCAGGAGAAAAAAATCAGTAAAGGCTTCCTTATTCATCTTCCCAAGTAAGTGGGCTGGAGTCATAGTAACCAATGTTGCTGTCACAGCTTATTTACAGAAACTGTAAAATGCAGACTAGCAACATTTGATGTATAACCACTTCCAAAACCTTCCAAAAGCACCTTAATTCATTCCAGATTCTAACAGGACTGATGAAAGAATCCAGGTTTGCTGGTATGTGCTGCATCCGGTGAACATCCGAGTATGTTAACCTAGAGATGATACAGCACACCTTACTGGTATTTCTTTAGTACTGGCATTACTTCACATTGCTTAAAATGGAATGGCATAATTGGCATTTATTTTGTCATTTTAAACACTGGTACACAAAGGCCAGTACTGAAGAAATGCCACAACTTGTTTCTGTTGACAATGCTCAGTTTACAACAAGCATGCGGATTCATTTGTTCAGTCAGCATGCACGCTGTGAAATACTAATCACTCTTCATTGTCTAAATGTTTATTTCCACTGTTCATTTACATGTTGCTTGAAAGTGTCACTGACAGAAGAGAGAAGCTAAAAGCAGCAAGTAACATAAGTTAACAGGAGTTTGAGCTGAAGTAATCACGAGATGGAGAATGAACTATTAACTTTGTAATGAACTTGGCACTACACTTACCAATGTGAGAGATGTCTACTAAACTCAGTTTCTGTTTTCTCACATGCTTTATTTTATCTGCATGCTTTATTAACTGATTGCCTAACTAGCTGGGGCCCTTCTTCACTGGTAGACAGGAAGCACTGTATGGTTAACTGACTTGCTCTGAGTCATATGATAAGAAAGTAGAGACTAAGGGAATTAAACCCAGGGCCACAGGATGAAGTTTGTTAGCAGCTCACAGCCTTAATCATTGCGCTAAACTAACATACAGGATATATATATATATATATATATATATATATATATATATATATATATATATATATATATATATATATATATATATAATTGTTGTGTAAATGGTTATTTACATAAAAGTGAAGACTAGTAGCTGAGTTTAATTATTTGTGTACTGTGGAACTGTTTTGCTCAATTAGATAACTGAAAGCATGTTTTGTTAAAAAATTAATTGTCACTGTGTGTGTGTGTGTGTGTGTGTGTGTGTGTGTGTGTGTGTGTGTGTGTGTGTGTGTGTGTGTGTGTGTGTGTGTGTGTACAGGTTGGATTCACTGTCCAGTGTGAGGTGGTGACCCCCCCATTGGTAAGGAATGATGAGTTTTGCTGGGTTCCAGTATAATTATAGAGTGTATACAGGTACCTATTTGCCATATAATCTAAAATTCGACACATTTTGTATCTATGGACTGTATTCTCCCACTGCTCATAATACAAAGATTTACTAACCCAGCGTCTGCACTAATTTGGCGTCATTATTATCACTAGTACGTACTTTATGCTTACAAACTGCTAACCACGTTTCTCAATTCCCATGCTTATGTATCCTGTCTCCCTCCATCTCTAGTATGTCAATATGCTGTCTCCTGCTGTGACAGAAAAGTTCATTGACTGTCACACAGACACCTATGATGATCCACACCAGAGACTACAGCTTGTACCTCCCAATGTATTGCTTCACTACTATCTGTCAGCCAGCAGTTCTTTGTGATGTCCTTACATTCACTGCTGCAGTATTCTTAACAGGGATTCTCTGCCATGGAAGCCAAATGTCCAGCCAGTCTTCCAAAGACTCCAGTTGCTTTAAAGGTACACCAAACATCACCCAAATGTTCCTTGCATAGGTGACATTCAGGCCTACCATTATCAGAATATCTTTGCTGCCAGTCTGAATGTATCTGTTTTCTGCCAGTTGAATGCATTTTAATTCTCCAGTCACTACATACAGGGCCGGTGCTAGCATTTTGGGGGCCCCCAGCAAGTTTGAAGTTGGGGGCCCTACCCAGGAGAATATAAAGTGTGACCATGTTGCTATCACACCCCCCTTCCCTGTCAAGCTCACCCAGCACCATTTAACAATCACTGTATAGTATTACTACATTTAGACCATTAAAAAGACTTGAAGTGCCAAGTACACACACACTGGCATTTTTTAGTGTGTTACATTATGATGATGACAAGCCACCTGTACCACATCAAGCACAGAAGTACACCACACACACACACACACACACACACACACACACACACACACACACACACACACACACACACACACACACACACACACAGTAGCAATGTAGTTATGTTATTACAGGAGAAGGAGGTAGTCCCACACAGGGTACACAAAGACACACAAAACAACAACACAAACACAAAAGCAAAGAGACAGCAACACACAGCAGACCACCTTGCACAGGACAGAAACACAAGATAGAGCTAACCAGACTGCCGCACACAGGACATACACCCACACATGAAGACAGCACTACAGCAAGACTGAAAATTAAGGATTTAAAATACTTGGCTTATAAACTAATAATTATGCTAGAATAAGATTTTGCAGTAGTATGTGTTGTATGACCCCACATTTTTAATGAACATACCAAAACTACCAAACATCTAGATATTGTGCAACATTATCACAGCCCCTACCAACCTCCTAACCTCTCAGTATAATTCCAAAGCCAAAAATAATCACAGAACAAAGGTGTAACATTTGGCGGAGCACTTAACATTACGGATAGTTACAAACATTGCTATGATAAACTTAGAAAGGTATTAGAATAACAGGGTTTGCAATAGCATTCATTAAAATAATCAGTGCATTCTGCAGAATTCTCACCCCCCCAATGTGTCAGCACAATTCTAGACGAGGTAAAAAAATGAAAAACAAGGCAAGGAAGTAGCATTAGGGATTTAAAACAATGTGCTTATGAACTAATAACGATGGTAGAATAACAGATTTTCCAGTAGCATGCATTGCGTGAATCCACATTTTTGATGAGGAACAGACAAAAAATACAGGGCAAGCATATAAATATTGTGTAACATTCTCATAGCCCTACACATAGCTGGCTCTACTAACCTCTCAGCTTAACAATTCCAGACATAGCCAAAAGAAACTGCAGAACAAAGGCATAACATCAAGGATAGTTTAAAATACTGATATGATAAACTTAGTAGAACTGGATTTGTATTAGCACGTGTTAAGACATCAGTACAGTACAGAATTTTATTCAAATTGACAGTATCTTTGGCTGCAGTTTCTCAGTTTCTGTTTTCCCAGTGGTAGAGCTGATTAAGCTGTTGATCACTGTGAAGACATCTTGGAAGTCCTTGCAGACTATGCTTTTATCGAATTAGGGTTTGGTACATAGTGTTCTCCACCAATTGATTAAACCTTGGCAATCTGCTATAGACATTTTTAAACCAAGGAAAGGTTTCCAATTGCCTTCTTATAGCATAAAGCTGCAAATACCCCCCTTCCAGTACTCCAGATGTTCTCTTGACTTCATCCCATGTCAATACTCTGTCTTTAACAGTAATTGATCCCAATACCTTAAAGGTGTCTTTAATTGTCTCCAGTCCTTTGCAGGGTCAGGCCTAACCATACTTTTTATTAGCACTCCAATTGGCAGTATTTGTATTTTCCATGAATTATATGTCTTTCCCACCATAAGGCAGGTAACTGCTGTACACAAATCATTTAAGTATGGTGAGTGCACTATCTTGCCCTCCTTCCCCCAAAAAGATTCTAATATATCAGTTGAACCTAACCAGTCATTATTTACCAGCAGCATTCTTTTCCAGATTTGATCCAGATTGCTCCAGTTTATTTTGGCTAACATAGCAAGATTGTTGCCTTATAGTACCTGTCTATATCAGGTACACCCCCCCCCATATCCCTTGGAAATATTAATCTCTCCTATTTCACTCTCACCTTATCACTATGCCGTATGAAATCCCACATCCATTTTTTTTTTAGATTTTGTAACATTCCCTTTTATCTATAACCTGAAAGATTGTCGTAAGTACAGGAAGCGGGGTTCTATGTGACAATGTAACACGTGGACCCTCTGATCTAATTCCAGATCTAATAATATCCACGTTCTCAAGTTCCCTCTGATCTTTTCAAGAATAGCCTGATAAGACTTTAACATAGATGTCCCGTACTTGCTAACAAGTAAAATTCAAAACAAAACAAAAATAAAAAAATAAAACAAGTAAAATGAAGTTCTTCCTGAGTTTCTAGATTAATTTCAATTACCTTAGTCTTGCCTTTATTTATCTTATACCCTAACATTTCCCCGAACTGTTACAACATGTTCATTAGTTGTGGCATATCATAAGGAGGATGCTTTAGTGTGACAATTATATTATCTGTGTATAATGCAAGTTTAGGTTGTAGACTGTTCCAGTGAAAGCCCCTAATGTGAGAAACTCTTATCCATGATGCCAAAGGTTCCAAATATAAAGCAAATAATAATGGGAAGAGATGGCACCTATCTAGTCCCTTAGGACAGCCAAAATGATTCTGATAAATCCCCTATCACCTTGGCTCTTGTTGATTAGTTAGGATACAACCTCTACCAAATCATAAACTCATCAGGGAAGTTAATGCTTTCCAGCACCATAGTCAAGAAACCCCAATCTACTCTGTCACATGCTTTTTTTACATCTAATGAGAGTATTGGTATTTTTGTGTGTTCTAGATTACCCTCTTTGATTATCATTAGTGTTGATAAGGTATTATCAAAAGTGCTCCTTCCCTCTATAAATCCATTTTGATCTAGATGTATTATTGTTGGTAGAAACAGGCCTAACTTTGTCACCAAAATTGCCAAATAGGTCTTATAATTATGATTTAAAATTATTAGTCTAGAGGGATTCAGACTTTTAAGATCCTTAATCTGTTTGGCTATCACAGCTACAAGACCTTCTTTCCAAGAACTTGGAACTTCCTCTCCCTGTAAAATGTTAGTAAATAAAGTTTACCCAGATTTGCATTATCTTTTTCTTTGATAATTCCCATACTTATATAGGTAGCAAGTCAAGTTCAGGAGTTTCCCATTCAGTTATTTTCCCAGAGCATATCTAACTTCATTTACTGCAGTTGGTTTTATGAGACTGGCACTTATTTCCCAAGTTAACCTGCTCAGGAGCTATAATTCTGACAACAAAGTTCTTGTCTTTCTATCCCTGTCTATACAACTGTTTTGCCCTTCTTACACAGCCACAAAATAAGACCTGAATAGCTCCCTTATTTCTGGTAAGGTGTCTGTAAGTTCCTCCCTTTAGAATCTCTTAATTAATCTACTGCCCTTTGCACTGCCTGTTGTTGCAATCTAGCTGCCAATACCTTTGAAGATTTGATGTGCACACAAGAAATGTTTGTTTGAATGACATTCTCTTTGCCCATGTCCTTCCTTCCTCTATTTTCTGTACTTGGACGTGTTTGTCCTTCTTCCAAATTCTAATATTTAATGACCCCCTCTTTTTACCTGCTTGTAAATCCTTAAGCTGTCTCCTCAAACCTCAGTTAAATCCTTCTATTATATTTCTTGACTCATGTAATTTTTTTTTCACTTCTGCATTCAATTCACACTTACCATTATTTCATTTTTTTCTGACCTAGTCTGCTCCCTGTACCTCTTTTTGCCTACTTCCTGTTCACTAAGTATTCAGTTCCAGTCTCCAGCTATTAACAAAAGTCATTCAGCAACGGCATTGATTTGTAGGATCAGTTTCCTGATAGTTGCATATTTTGCCTGCAAGGACAGATAAATGGATATTAATGTCATTCATTTTCTTTTCACCCTACCTTTCCATCTTGCTAAACACTCACCCTTGCCAACTATTGTGCTTTCTATCTAATTCTGCTTACTTTTACCCAGCAGTACAACTCCTCTCCATCCTCCCTCTCATTACTACTTTCTACTAATGATAGATAGTCCCTACTTTTCAGTTTCGTATGTTCTGCCTGAGTTGTCTGCATTTCCTGTTGCATTAGCACTTGTACTTTTTCCTTATTAATTAAATTCATCATATTACATTTTACTGGGCTAGTGACTCATTTTGTTACCTTCTTTTATTTTCCCCAACTCCACAGATGCTACAGCTCTGCTGACTGTTAACCACACCAACTGATAAATCTGCATGGGGCTCACCACTCAGCGTGTGTAGCGAGAGATGCTTTTACAAAGTTATGATCAGTAAGTTAGTCCTTCAACACCTCCCCCAGTCCTTTCAGTGTAATACCAAACCTCCTAAGTGCTGATATACTCACAGCATTGTGATTCCCCCCCTCAACTTTAGCCTTCCTCCTCCTAGTTTTATACATGTTTGTCATCAAATCATGCCATTTAAGGGTACAAACATTATATTAAATAACTAAAGTAAACCTAAGCAAAGCTGTCAGTCTCTAGCTGTATGGGGCATAGAGTATGAACAGTATCTTTTATCAAAAGTAAGAAAATGGTACTTTGTGTCCCTTCAGTATATATATATATATATATATATATATATATATATATATATATATATATATATATATTTTTTTTTTTTTTTTTTTAAGTGTTTTGATTTTTATGGGTCAGAGGTATGTTTCTGTCCATGACTGCTAACCACAGAACTACATGCCAGCTGTTTAGGATGAACTGGCACCGCTGTGTCATAGAGGTTGGTTTGCAAACTTAAAGCAGTTTTGCAGTAGACAGAACAAGAGCTCGGATAAAACCCAGTACCATTGTCTGCACATTTCTGAACCATTAAGCTTCAAAAGGTGGCTATCTGAAACTAAAAAGAAAAAAACATGACCAAGCAAATCCCAGGTCTTACTTCTTACTCACTGCTTTTTTAACGTATTTAATGCAAACATTCTTGCTGGTGAGGGACAGTATAAAAGGGCAGCCTGCTTCTGCCACCTTTATCCATGGCTGCTTGGACTTGGGATACCAATGTTCCTTAAGACTGGCAAGCAAAACATCATATAGCATTAACTAAAGCTGGAGTTCAAACAGCAATCAGTATAATGACCTGTAGGAAGCGCTCATTGTCATAAAAACCGGTGTCTGGTTTCATTCTTGCTTCTAAACTTCAATTTGCTTGGTGTTGTTTAAATAAAGAAAAATGTTACACATTTTTGAAGGTCTTGCAAAGCCTATGCCCACTACCAACAATCCTTGCTAGGTTCTCCTGTTAAGGTTCCGTGTTAGAAAAAAAAAAAGAAAGAAACTACAGCTTACCCCCTGGCCACAGCTGCACCCAATCAGAGAACTAGAATTTACTTCCCTGGCTGCTGCAGCCAATTAGGTCCCTTACTTCACTGAAGCGGACCTGATTGACTGCAGCTTACAGGCAAAGTTAAAAAAAAATGGAATTGCTTGGTGAAGTTACACATCCGTGCGAATGTCTAGTAGGCGCTGAGCAAGGAACGTAGGAGACAGAGAAACCGAGGTTGCTTCATGTAGGGGCCCTTATATGCAGGGAGATAATAGGGGGCTCCCCGCGGCTGCGGGTTTGGCGGGTGCTTAACGCCGGCTATGGCTACATATGCCTGTTTGCTGACTTCTTTGCAGTTGCAGATAAGTGCCTCATTGGGGTTTTTGTTTTTTTCTTGTCTGCCTTTTTCTCCTCTTTTAGTTTCTAGGTTTGAGATGAAACACTTTCTTAAAGATGTGCTTAAAATTAGACCTCCCAGTAAACCTGTTCCTCCTCCCTGGGATCTTAATTCTGTTTTGGAGAAGTTGGCTCAGGCTCCTTTTGAGCCTGCTGCTTCAGCTTCCTTGCAACATTGTTCCTGGAAGACTGTTCTTTTGTTAGTTCTTACTTCTGCCAGATGGGTGTCTGAGTTGCAGGCCCTTATGGCTTGTCCTCCTATTTTTGGTCTTTCATGAGGGCAGGGAGCCCTTGTGCACTAACCCTTCTTTTATGCCTAAGGTGGTTAATGAAGTATCACGTAATCAGTCTATTCATTTGCCAGATTTCTCCAATGTCCACAATCTGACAGTGAGAGGCTGCTGCATACTTTGGACATACTTTTATTTATTTATTTGTTTATTTATTTATTTTACATTTGTTAACCGGGAAAGTCCGACTGGACACACATCCATTTTCAGCAGAGGCCCAAGGAGAAAAGCTCCAATAGTATGTCATAAAAAAATTGTACAAGAATATCATACAGAGATATAGGTTCCATAGAAACATAAGTTATGTATAGATTAACAATTCCTTTAGTAAAGACATACATAGGCAACTCAGAGTTTATTTGGATAAGAATTAGGCTATTAGAAAATCTGATCAGTTATTTCTTTCTTTTCATCCTTGATCTCTGGGATTGCTGTATCCAAGGAAACTATTTCTTCTCGGATTTCTAAGGCTATTTCTTTTTGTTACACTTTTCATGACAAGAGCCTTCCCTTTTCAGTCAAGGCTCATTCTACTAGAGCTGTGGGTTCTTCTGGTGCTTTTTTCAAAGGCTTGGATAATAATTCTATTCTTGAAGCAACTACCTGGACTTCTGTCCATCTCTTTACAAGCACTACAAGTTGGGTGGTCTCTCTAGAGCAAGGCCTGGTTTTGCTAGTGCCCTTATTCATGACTTTTTAGGGGCCTCTTCTGCTTCTTCCCCCTCCCTAGCTTTCTCTTGAGCTTTGGCACTCTCCCATATGTTAAGAATACTGCAGCAGTGAATTTTAAGGACATAGTCCATTTGTGTAAAATCTTACCATAAATGTAGATGTCCTTGCCTTCAGTGCTGCAGTATTCGCTCCCTCCTGCCTTCCCCCTAGTCCTTTGCCTTCCTTGATGAGATTACCTCCTGGATCCTTGGACTGGTGTTCCTACTGGAGCAATCACTTCTGACTATGGTATGCCTGAACATCACCTTTATGCCCTACACTACGCAAGTAGCATTTGTGTGACGTTCGGCATACCTTTAAAGCGATAGGAGTCTTTGGTAGACTGGCTGGACATGAAGGCAAGGACATCTACTGTCATGGTAAGATTTTACACAACTGTACTTTCTCCTGATCTGACAGCACTGGACTATGCTATAGAATCACAGTTAGTGTCATAAATTAGGAATATATAATGTTTGTGCCATCCTCAAATAAAAGGGCAGCAGCTTGAAATGTGATTTGTGGGAAAAGCTGCAGTTCTTAAAAAAATAAATAAATAAACCTAAAACAATATTGCAACATGAGATTTGCGGAAGCTTAACAGGGCTTCTCTTGCAAATATTAAAGCAACCCCTTGAATTGCTGACTGTGAATTTTAAGCATGTTGGTAATAATATTGATGAGTACACAAGAGATGAAATGGGACTATAACAAAAATTGATCAGAAGCTCTGTGCAGTATATATTATATCAAGTTAAGAACTGTCTTCTTAATCAGATCTCCTACACTAAAGTCATTGATGCCTTTCTGTTTCTAAACTTTCTAAAAGAAGAAGTAATTTTAAATTCTTTTTTTTTCTTTTTGTTTTTGTTCATTCACCTTTCCATCATGGTACTGGCAAAGCACCCCATTGTTCAATCTATGACAGGTCATCCAGCTACCTCCTTGCCCCCTGACTATTCTAGTAGTAGCTAGGAGTGATCTGAGACCTTAAACATCAAGGGGTGCAGCACATCTGTGCATCCACCCGGGGGGGAGATTTTTTTTTATATTAGGACCTACTCACTATTCCCCTTTCATTTGGATCTAATGGTACTTGCCTTAGGGGTGGGAGTGCAATGAAGGCTTGTGGCATACTGCCCCACCTCTTCAGCAGCTCAGCCATATCTTCTACCCTTTTCCCTTCTTTTAGGTATGCCTGCCTATGTGTCATCCCTAGTCTCCACTAGAGACTGACACTGGTGACACCCACAGGCCAGCCCACCTACCCCAGTATGGCAACAAATTCCCTTCCCTGCCACTCCGTCGATCCCCCAAACCAGTACTCAAACTCGGTTTGGCTGAGTCATGATCTGATCTTTATCCCTCTGCTCCTGGGAGAGGCAAGAAGTAACTTTAAATTCCCTCAGGCAGAATTAAACTGAGAACTATGAGAAAATTAATAACAGACTTATTTGTTTACCTAATGTTTCCAACAGAAACAGACCTCACTACAAGACAGTTGCATTTCTTTTTGGCCTGGACTATGTTCTGCTTTTGTCCTTGGGTTCTTTAAGCTACATATATATATATATATATATATATATATATATATATATATATATAATGTATATGTATACATGCAACAGCGTGTTACTTTTTATAATGTATGTAAAAATGCTTAGGATTAACTTTAGTCTAAGATCATCTTTAATCAAGCTGCATAAAACCTTATATGCTTGCACAAGAGGGCATGAAAATAGTCTCTCTCTAAAAATAAAGGAATTAGCAAACTTTTAAACTTCATTATATAAGAAACAGTATGATATAAACACGATGCACCCTTAGTAAATCATACTGTACAAAAATCATGCTTTGTATGCATTCTGATCCCTTGTAAGCATACACCTGCATACTTTATGTATAAGTAGTATGGAGACTCTAGTTGGAGATACCTATAAAAGTGAAATTTGACTTATTAGGTCCAGTCAAAATCAGAGGTTACCACAAGATAGTACTAGTGATATTAATATAATAATTCATCTTAACTGAGCATTATAAATCTGAAGGGCTAACACAGATACTAATCAATGATATACAATCTATGACTAGTATAAAGAAGCTTTTAAAAGAGAACAGGGAATCATCACTGAGATGGTTAAAAGATAGAAATAAAAAGTTCCTTCAGCAAATTAAAGATCCTAAATGGTAGCAAGGGGCATAAAATGGGATCAATTTAACTGGTTCTAACTAGGATTTGCAAGAACAATATTGGTAAAACAAAAGCAAAAAGTTCATATGAAGATGATCACCTTTGTCTGACCATACCTCATCCCCTGTATAATCAACAAGAGCCCTACTACCCCCAAACTCTTACTAAGATCCATCTACTGCCCTCCAAAAAACTTTGATATGTCAAATCGGTTTCTCAGACTTCTATGACATGTCTAGAGGGGTAACGCCTTCAACTTATACCAAACCACAGCCTTTCCAATTGCCCTACAGTACTACACTAATAGTACTGCAACTAATCACAAAGAGATATTGAAATGTTAACAAAACGGGGGTAAATAAAACCCTGCAAATTCTGCTTAGGGAGGTTCCTACATCTAAAGAAATACTTAGTCCATCGCTGTTGGAACCCTTCTAACCTACATAATATGCCTAAGGAGCTTCTAAACTTTAGGAAAGAATGCTTAAAGATAAAAGAAAAAATAGAAACTAATATTCAAAGCTTCTGTTCTAACCTGTCAGATGTTAGGATGTCATTACATGTTGTATATATGAAAGCTAAGACAGAAGGCAAGACACTCAAAGGTAAAAACTAGATGAACAGTCAGCAGCAGTAGTGAATGCAGTAAAACATTTTGTTCTGCTGAAATGTATTTGTCTAAAATGCATAAATGTATCCAAAAGAAGGAGAGTGTCCCGGTAATAATTTAAAATAATTTATCGTTAGCATTGGAGCATCACTCATGCATCACTAACCTGTTCTTCAAGCAATTACAAAAGCCTTTGTTCAATGATCGCCATCAACCATTTCAAACTCAGTTAAAGCAAGTATACCTACGCTGGCAGTCTCAGGACATGAATGGTTTATTTGAATGTGCTAAGCTCTGTGGTAAATGCCAGGAGAACATGAGAAAAAAAGAAAAAAGGAAACGTTAATGGAATTGCAAACCAAAAATGTTGCACCTCAAAAAAAATAAATAAAAGGCCAGAAGAAAGGGCTAAGGACAAGGAAAAGGGATAGGGAGAGCTATTCAAACCCCTGTAGGTAACACTTAGGATCCACCTAATGTTTTCTAGTTCAGTAATGGGCTGCCCTCACTCCCTTTGTCAGGACCCTGTTCTACTGTGGCAGAACAAAGTATTGGATTGGAGAATGTTCCTATAGGTAACAACTGCAAAGTCAGGAAAACTGGACCTTATAACAACCTAATTACAGTAACCTCCCTTTGTCCCCCCTCTCCAAACCATAAAAAATCATGAGTCTCCAAAATGAGAAATTCTACGCCAGGAATCAAAATTAAACTTGAATCTTTTTCTGCTAATAGAACAAAAAAGACCTTACAAGAAAATTAGTTTAGGGGGAAAAAATCCATTTCTTGTTGATGCCAAGGCAAGTTGATCAGAACTTAAAATCTTTCCTCATGCAAATACTCCAACATCAGAAGTATGAGAAAAAGCTGTAGGGGTGAGCAATTCTATGGTTAGTTATCCAGTATCTGATCCAGTATCTACATTTTTAAGATTTATTAAAGAAAGATGTGTCTTCTTATTGAGCACAACTGCTCCTGTGAACTTAACAGGAAGAAATTTACTATGCAAGTTTATCTATTGCACTCCAGATGGAGTGTATTTAGATATTTAGATATCATAGTTAAGTTAAAGGAAGAATTTTAAGAGGTTCCTTTTTCAAACTGAGTAGGAAATTTAAAGAAACTTACAGACAACTAAATAATTGGTGTTGTCAGTCCCTCTGAAGTGTGGGAGTGTCACTAAGATAAAGTAAGGCAACTAATATTAGCAAAACTAGTCAGGGTTCAGTTAGATACTTCTGAAACCAAAAATAAAGTATTAGACCTTTTACTCAGTGTCTAACAAGAAGCAATAATTCCCACCAAACCTCATTGTAATATCCCAGTACTTCTACTGTTGCTGCCGTGTTTGAGAGCAGCAGTGTTAGCTTACAGTTAACTTATCTGCACCCTTGGTACATGAAT